>NW_006159784.1:757584-763530 GCF_000334495.1 Tupaia belangeri chinensis
AGAGAGAGACATAGAGACAGAAAGCGAGAAATCACCCCCCAGGGGGGATGGTCACGCCGCAATCCCTTCTCCTCCATTCTCCTCTCGGGATCTTGGGCACGCACGCACACACGCCCGGCGTGAGTTTTAAGCCACCGGGTCCGGGACACGAACCGCGGTCGACTACGTGGGAGTCCAGCGACATAGCCATTACGCTAACTGCTGGTTCCCATTGCTTATCTTTTCACCAGCATATTTTTCTCTTCTAAATCTCTAAGTTTTGCCTTTTTTTAAGCTTTTTAGTCAAACTGTTATCCCATTAAAACCTAAATACTCCTGGAAACTATGAAACCATGTAAGTAAATATCTTAATTAGCAAACAGTTGAAACAAGACCCTATAGATGTTGGATGCCAAATAATAAGCTAATGACATGTCCATCAGTATTTTTAACTCATAGTTCTCTCCTGAGGTTTAGACATAAATATTCAAACATTAGTGGGGAATTTCCTCCTCGCTATTGCTCATACCTTTTTTTTCCCCCCACATGTCCCAAGCTAAGCTCAGTTTCTTCTTCTCCAAGTCTTGTATTTTCCTTATTCTACTGAAGGCACATGGCACTAATGCAGGCATACAAAGTAAGAATCACGAGTCTTTGCATATATGCCATATGTTTGTGTGATAGTGATAAAGCTAAACATAAGGCATTTTGAGCCAGAGGATGCACCTGTAATTTCAGCTACCTGGGAGACTGAAGCAGGAGAATCTCTAGTTTGAGCACAGCCAGAACAACATAGAGAAATACTCTCTCAAAAAAAATAAATTAAATTAATAAATAAGTAAAACCTTTATTTGTTTTATGACAGAAGGTTTAAATAAAGGTCAAATACTATATGATTAAAATAGAAATCAGGGACCAGCAGGTGGCGTAGTGGTTAAGGCGCTGGACACTCCCACATGGCTGACCATGGTTCAAATACCAGACCTGGTGGCTTGCTTTCTCATTTTCCCTCTCTTCTCTCTGTGCATCTCTCTCTGTCAAATTAAAATAAATGAATGATAAATAAAATTAAATAAATAATTATAAAAATAGTCAATTGTACCCTTTAAAGTGTTAGAGACATTCTTCACAGACCTAGAAAAGACAATCAGAATTTGTCAAGAACTCCTATTGCCAAAACAATACTGAACAAGAAAAGTGGAGTGGGCAGCATCTTACTCCCTAATTTTAAAATATACTACAAAGCTGTGATAATCAAAACAGCAATGTATTGGCACATAAACAGAGAGGTGGACCAATGGAACAGAATAGAGACCCCAGAACCAAACTTCCAAACATACAGTCAACTGATTTTTGACAAAGGGTACCAGTTAATCCAGGAGGGAAAGGAAAACCTGTTTAGCAAATGGTGCTGGAAAACCTGGATATCCACCTGCAGAAAGATGAATCTGACTCCTACCTCTCACTATTGACAAGAATCAACTCAAAGTGAATCAAAGATCTAAACCTAAGACTTCAAACTAGAAAATTACTGCTGGGAAAACTTTGAGAGACATTAGGATAGGTAAAGACTTCTTAAATAAGACCCCCCTCCCAAAGCACAGTTGATAATACCCAAAATAGACAAGTGGGATTACATCAGATTAAGAAGTTTCTGCATTGCCAAAGATACAATCAGTGTGAATTGACAGCCTTCAGAATGGGAAAATATTTTTGTAAATTATGCATCAGATAAGGGACTGATAACAGGAATACACAGGAAACTCAAGCAGCTGTGCTGAAAAAAAAGGTGATCAACCCTTCTAAAAGGTGTGAGAAAGAGTTGAAAAAACCACTCTCTAAGGAAGATATACAAATAACCAAAAGACATATGAAAAAAATCCTCAACATCCCTTATTATAAGGGAGATACAGATCAAAACCACAGTGAGATACCACCTAGCCCCAGCCAGAATTACTAAGATTAAAAAGACAAAAAATGATAAATGCTGGCAGGACTGTGATGAATGGGGAACTCTCTTACACTACTGGTGGATGTAAATTGGTCCAGCCACTGTGGAGAACAATATGGAGATTCCTCAAAGATCTACAAATAGAAATACTATATAGTCCAACAATCCCACTCCTTGGTATCTACCCAAAGGACTGAAGAATTCTTAGTTGGAAAAGTGCTTACACATTGATGTTTATTGCAGAATTATTCACAATTGCTAAGATATGGAACCAACCCAAATGCACACAAAAATATGGATGGATTGAGAAGTGTGACACATACTCTATGGAATACTACTCAGTCATAAAAAAAACAACAAGACCCTGATGTTTGACAGAAAGTGAATGAATATGGAGGATTTTACTACTGAATGAAGCAAATCAGCCTATGAAGGATAAGCATTGTATGTCTCCGCTTAATATATACTGACTCTCTACACTCTATGGCCAAAACTGAATGACTAGAAGATACAGAAACATAGAAAATGATTATAAATACTGGATACAGTGAGGAAAGAGCATGAGTGAAGGAGGAGAGACTGAGGAGGGACATTGGGAAGAGAAATGGAGGGGCGGGGCATTTGTGGGACAGAGAGATGGGTTATTGTCTTTTGAAGATGATGTGTGTAGTATTCCCAACTGGATTGGTGAGAAATGTATTCATGCTGGAATAGTCACTTTACAAGCTAAGTGACATATGTTATTGAATATATAAAAGAAATCAAAATAAAAAATATATAAAAAAGAAAAAGAATAAAACACAATATACTTTTTCTTTTATTTTTTTTTCTTATTCAGAAAGTAGTGTATTAAAACTTTGCTCTCCTGACATTCAAAAATTCTTGGATAGATGTTCCTACAGTTTCATTTTAAAATATAAAGACACAAACAAAAAAAATTACCTTTTGGGGAAAAATTTAAACTAGAGGTATAAGAATAGCAATTATGAAAAATAAAACATAATGTTTAACTGCATACATTTTTTCTTCTATAATCACAACATCTCCATAGCAGGGTTTATTTTAAAGACATAATCTTATACCAAACAGCTTTTAGATTCAGCCATGGAGCAAAAACCTTCTACCTTAATAAAGGACAATTGAGGGTGAGTATATTTAAATTGTAATTTTGTGAGAACAACAGAAAGTAGCACATCAGGCTCATTAGCTCACAGAGAAAAGTGGATACAGTAGTTCCATTAAAACAAGAAATTTAAATGTGAGATATATCTGATTAAATCATATCTGATATATCCAAATCAGACACTGAAATATATTCCTGCTATGTTCCCTTTTCCAGTTGGCAGTGATGTGTGACAACTCAAAACTGGAATTGTGTGTGTGTGTGTGTGTGTATGAGAGATGTGTGTCTTTGGACTCTTATACCATGATTTCTAGTTAATTTCACCAAGATTTCTTTGGAATAATGTCAGGTGAGAAAGGAAAGAAGCCATTTCTTTCTAGTGTTCCACTCCAAGAGTTATCTTACTTCAAACTGTCTTTAGTGGAAATGTAAAAATTTAAGATGCAATCTATACCTAAGTAAGCCTGAAACTCAAGAGAGTAAAAATGAATAATTTGTAACAATCTTTCTCTTTAAATATCTAAGTAACTGAAGCAAGGAATATCAGAAGTTAAATTAGTTAGGCAATTGCTTCTATTTTCTATCTCAATTGGCTGTGTAGAGGTGTCCAAAAAAGCATAGTTTGATGGACTATGAAAATATCTTAATATTATAATACTCATGTGTGTCCTAGCAACAGCTTTTTAAAAATCTTTTTGACCAACTTTGAACATTCAAACATACTCTTTTTTTTCTTTTCATTTTTTTTTCTCTTTTTTCAGAGAGAGATTTTTCCTATGGGACATGTGTGCTCAGAGAGACAGAAAGCAAGAAATCTTCCCTGGGGGGGAATGGAGGGAGTGAGTAGCAGTCATGTTGTAATCCCTTCTCCTCTGTTCTCTTGGGTTCTTGGACACACATGCACATGGTTCCGGTCTGAGTTTTGAAATTCCCAGACTCAAACCACAATAGACTTCATGAGAGTCCAGTGATGTAACCATTATGACATCTTCTGGTTCTCACCCTTTTTCTTTTTAATTTGCCAGAGAGCACATGCTCCCACCAGAGACGGATAAAGAGATGATAATGCATTCCCTGGACAGCATGGTCACACAACAATCTTTCTCTTCCATTTTGTGCTCCTTCTAGAAGTTTGGACACACATGAATAGGTGCCCAGAGTGTTTTTCAAGTCACTGGGTACACAAAACTTGCAGATGGCCATGCGGTATCCAGCTACTTTAACTGCCAGGTCACGTGTTGGCCCAAAACATATTCTTAACCTGCAGAAGGAATTAAGTTGCCATTGGAAGAACACTGTAAGTGGGAATCAGTAACTCATTATTTTCACTCTACTGTAGTTAGCTCTGTGATAATTATTAGCCTGTTTTCACCTCATTATGCTGTAGTAACACATAGCCCCACATACCAATATCTTACAACAAAGGTTTATTTCTTGTTCACATTACATCTCAGATGAGAGCTGATCATTGCTCTTCTCCATACCTCCTTCATTCCCAGACCCAGGCTTAAGGGCCAGTCTTTATCTGGAATTTGCTAATCTTGTGGTAGCAGGAAAAAAGGACCATAGCATGATCACATGATGTTCACATGACTAAGCCTGATATGCAAGGAGGAGAACATATAATTTTCCAAGAGGAGAGAAGCAGATAGTGAGAAAAAATATACAGCCTACCACAAATTGTGCTTTGGATCATAAATACACATTTCCTTCTCTTACAGTGTCAAAATGAATACATGCTCTCCCAAATAAAAAGAATAAAAGTCTCAACTAATTTCAGTGTAAGATTAAATTTGGGGACTTTTTAAAGCACGTAGAGTCTCATCTCGATGTGGCTCTTGACGATCTAGTAACCTATGAACCAGAGAAGACAAATTTGATGCCCCTCATATATCCAATGGACAAATGTATATGTGGAGAACAATCACAATAAGCAACTCTATACCAAAAGAATTGGGAGCACCAAAACCCACTAGTCTATAACAATTCTGAAACTATGCTGGACGTAAGTGTGAGTCCCTCTTTCTTCCAACTTCTGCCCCATCTTTCTTTTCAGCTTCTGTGCAGCAGAAGCTAGTGTGTGAACCAAGACCAGAGACCGCCTTGGAAACTCCACTCTCTCTCATTCACCACAGATTTTATAGTTTTCTGAAGCACACGTTGCACACCATGTGACCCATACTTTTTTTCTCTACTGAAACCCTGTGGTTCAGCCCCAGGTGTATCTGTTTTCTAGAATCTGGGAGGCATTTCGAACACCCAGTCCTAGCAACAAAAGTGCAAGTTATACGGTGAGCATCAGGGAGACAGGGCTACAAAGAGATCACAGATCACATCCTCTTGCACACCTTTGCTCAAAATTAACTCTAAGAAATCGGGAAGGATCCTATCATCCATCAGATGACTGGAAACCACTGCAGAGGCACAAGAAATATGAGAAACTGAGAAAATATCTTGCCCCCAAGGGAAAATAGCAATTCCTCATCATCCACAGATGGGACAATGGAACTCCAGGAAATGTCAGATAAACAATTCAGAATATTCATAGTGACAAAACTAAATGAGATGCAAGAGAAAAGAGACAATGAACTCCAGAAGATGGAAGAGAAAAGAGACAATGAGCTACAGAAGAGGAAGAAGCCCTTTCACAATTTGAAAGAAGAAATACAAACATAAAAAAGAATCAAATATAACTGTTAAAGATGAAAGATGTAATACAAGAAATCAAAACCTTCCTTAAAAGTGTTAAAAGCAGATTAGATCATACAGAAGACTAAGTCTCAGATGTAGCAGATGAAACTGTGCTGGACAAATATTGCAAAGACCCACTGCTCTAGAGCTGAGAAACAATCTTTAATTATTCCTCCATTGTAATTTTTGCCTTGGCTTTCTG
>NW_006159784.1:763593-788186 GCF_000334495.1 Tupaia belangeri chinensis
CTCTCTCTCTCTCTCTCCCTCTCTCTCTCTCTGTTTCTCTCTTTAATTTGCCAGAGGGTGTATAAACTTGCCAGGCATAGAGATAGGGAGAGAGAAACAGAGACAGAGAGAGAAAATGAGAAATCATCCCACTGTAGGGATTGATCACACCACAATCCCTTCTCCATATCTCTTTCCTTTAGGGATTTGGGCATACACACACACACACACACACACACACCACACACACACACACACACACACACACACCTGGTGTGTTCTCAACCCCCCACTCCAGTATGGGACTAGAACTGCACTGTTGGCTATGTGGGATCCAGCTGCTTTAACCACCATGTCATAGGCTAGCCCCCACACTCTCTTAAGTGTTTTAAAAATATTTCTTACTCTGCTCTCTATTTGAAGGAGTTTGAAGCCCTGAAAATAATATTTAGTTTGGGACATTTGCAGATTTATTTGATTCAAATCAGGGATTCTGTCAGCCACATAATGCTCTCACAGCACAAACCAGGTTTGTATATATTTGGTTTCATTCAACTCTAAGTTCAAAATCCACACTCTTGGGCCAGCATATGGCATTTAGGTTATTACAGCTCAATCCCACATGGTTGACTTTGTGGTTTGAGTCCTGGACCAAAGGACTAGAAAATCATACCAGGCACATGTGCATGAATGCCCCAAATTTCAAAGCAAGAATAGAGAAGGGAATTGTGGTGTGGTCATCTCTGCTGGGAGGTGATTTCTCTCTCTCCTCTCTCTCTCTCTTCTAAGTCCAAAAAAATAAAAATCATTATTTTCCAGACTTCTCTTGTTTTCTTTTTCTCTAAACTTAAACTCAGGCATCTTGAGCTCATCCAACTTCTATGAGAGTGTGTATCTTTAGTTTCTATCCCATAATTCTTTTTGCCCAAATAAAATTATAATCATGCCTTGGTATCTAAGAGAGAGTGACTCCAGGACCCTCTGCAGGTACTAAAATCCATGAATCCTCAGTCCTTAATATTAAAATGGCATAGACTTTACCTGTAACCTACTCACATCCTCCAGTGTACTTTAAACCATCTCTGAATTACTAGTAATGTCTAATACAATGTAAATCCTATGTAAATAGTTATCATGTGATATCACTTAGGGAATAACAACAAGAAAAAGTCCGTAGTTGTTCAGTACAGACACAACCATCCTAATACATGGCACTACATAGTACTTGTCAGCAACCACCGAACATTTTTCATTTGCAGTTGGCTGAACCATGGATGCAGAAACCACAGGAGTGCTGACTGTATTTATGAGGCACACCATTAATAAACAAGGAGACTCATGGTTCCTTCTTTGATTTGTTCTTTGCCTCTAGTCAGAGTTTTAATAAGCCCTTCCATACTCAAAGCATTTTCAAGTATTATTTTTTAGTAGGTGAAGATAGGAAAGAGCTACATCTTTTAACACTGATGATGAACATCAGCAACAACAAAAAGGAATATTCTTCAACTGCAATAACTATACTTTTAATATTATAAGTTATAAACTTTATAATGTATTATAAAATTACACTTTTTAAATTTAATTTCAATTCAATTTTTAAATTTATACTCATTCATCATCATAGAATCAAACATATGTGTGCAAGATCTCATTTATTTCTTTTTATTGCCAGAGAGCATGTGGATCACCAGACAGAGAAAAAGAGAAGAGAAAATACCTTCCAATGAGACACAGTAATGCTTCCATCTTTTTTCTTCTATTTCTCCACCCTGTCAGGATTTGGGGCCAGCCAGCACTCACATATACCCAGAATGTTTTTCAAGTCATTGGAGCTAGAACTTCAACTACAGTCAACCATGTAGGGTCTGGCATTTTATCCACAGTATTTAATTGCTGCCCTACAGGGCCAGCCATGAAATTTATTTTTTCCACAGAAAACTTTTATTTACTTATTTATTTTTGCTATTTTTTGACATGTACTCAGCAAAGACAGCAACAGAGAGGGAAAAATGAGAAGTCTGCAGGTGTAGACCATATGCAATCCCTCCTCCTCCATTCTCCTCTCAGGATTTTGGACACACTGCACATGTGCCTGATGTGATTTTCAAGCTTCTGGGTTCAGAACTTGAACGATGTAGTTGGCCATGTGGGATTCAGTGCAACCCAAGAAAACTTCTAACAAGTACATGGATTCAAAAACCTATCAAATTAATGCCACAACCTCACAGAGATCAATAGAGCACATTTTGGGAACCAGATATCTAGTTAATATTTTCTGCACATGCAAGAACAAACTATGCCCAGGAAAAAAGTAATTTGTTTTAATAGAGGCCCTGCTTCTGGACCCTGACACACAACCTGGGTTTCTTCCCATCACACTGCACTATGGTTATATCCAAACAAATCCAAACTGATTACCAGCTATTATTTGAAATATATTTAAGTGCTAATAGTCGACCATTTTTTGAGCTTCAGTAACCTCAGTGCATATAATTCAAATTAATATTCAAGTAATTTCTCCCATTTGTTTTTGAATTAGTTAGACCTTTTCTCCTGGTGTCATGCTTTCCAACATGTTAAGTATTATACATCATGATGATACTTCCTGTGATTATTTGTATGGTACTTATATCCAAGATTAAGTAACCCTGAATGTTTAGATACAGCACTGAAATTGGGAGTACAAAGGGAATTGGGGTTATAATCATCATTTATATCTTTGTACCTATGGAGGGGATTCTTAAGTATGATTTCCTACCTAAAGTTAACACAGAATTAGAAATTTCTTGTTCATTTGTACTGCTTTTTGAATTGCTGAATTGCTCTGTTTTGAATTACTGTGTTGGTAATCATAGTTGAATACAGATAACTCATTCCTTTTAAAATTCACTCACTTGTTGTCAATCAGGTAAAAATTAACTATTAAAATAATAATAATTACATGTTTATTCATTCTTTAAACAATAATCAAACCATTTACTGTGAAACTGGAGTGGTATAAATCTATCCACCTAAGAAGAGACTTAATTGTTATGTGAGACTTAGGAAAAATGATGGCTAAGCATATATGAAAGTATACTAGCTCATTGCCCGTATAACAAATCATTATAATAATAAACAATCCTGCAGTGGGGATTATTGCAATTATTTCTCAGACCTTCTTATTATGTCAATGAGAAAGTCTCTGTATGATGCTTTTCTTCCTTGAATACCATTTTTCTTTTCTTTCAGAGTTTTTTTTGCTATAGGGCACATGCACTCACTGGACAGGCAGAGAGAGACAGAGAAGACAGAAAGCAAGAAGACATCTCCCAGAGAGGATGGTCATGCTGTAATCCCTTCTCTTATACACTCCTTCTGGGATCTTGGGCATTCACACACATGTGCTTAGCATGAGTTTCAAGTCACCGGGTCAGGGACCCAAACCATGACTGACTACTTGGGAGTCCAGTGATGTAACTGTTATGCCATCTGCTGGTCCCACCTTGAATACCATTTTAATATTGGCTAATTCTAACTAAAAGAAAGCCAACTTTATCCTAAGAGATTTTGTGGGCATCACTACTTGCTTATAATATAATTACATCATTTTATTTCTTTTTATAATCACTGTCTGTACCAAATAACACATTTGTTTTACTTATATAAACTAACATTCCTTTTAAAATAGACCTATTTAGAATAAAAAGGTAAGTCAGTTAAAGAAAAATACTAACAAAATAGTAATTTAGATGATCTATAAATTACTAATTTTAAGAAACTTTGTTTGGAATACATCTTAAATCCAGTGTTTCTCAGCAGGGCTAAGAAAGTTTGAAATTTTTGGAAATAATTTAAGATATAACACTGCAAGAGTTTAGTAGGCAAGGACTGAGTGCTAGAAGTCATACAATTTATGTAATATTTCTACTCCATAAATATGTTCTTATAGAGACATATATAGGTGAATCTTCTGTTTTGCTTTGTTTTTGTAAAATTTTTGAAAAAATTTATATACTTTAATCGTATAGCTAAATATATGTGTACAAATGAATACACCTGTGTAAACAACACCAAGAACAATATATAGATAATAAACCTCCTTTGTCTTCTTCCAATCCTCCTTCCCTTGAGAGCTGTTATTCTGATCTCTATCACTACAGCTTAGTTTTATCTCTTTGAACATTTTTAAGTGAAAATATTTGATATGTAGTTTTTTATAATTATCTTTTATTTGAAATTTTGTATTGGAGATCCATCCATGTAGAGCGTGTAGTGTAGTTTGTTCATTTTCATTGTTATAGCATAAATTACCATTCCAATAGTGATGAATAAAATGACTTGTTTTTATTGTAGCCTGCTGTCAATATTTCTACACGTATCTTTTGTAAGCATAAATGCCATTTCTGCCCAATTCTACCTGGGAGTAGAATTGTTGGATCATACAGTAGGAATATGGTTTGTATTAGAAAACCCTTCCACACACTTACCCAAAATTATTTTATTAATTTACACTCCATCAGCACTGCATAAGAATTCTATTGCACTACAAACTTCACTTGGTATTGTTAGATCTGGAGATTCTTTCAAAATTATTCTTACGAGTGTATAGATTGTATTTGCTTTATTGCTAGGGAGTCTGAGTGATTTCCAGAGAGAGACAGAAAGACAGAGAGAGAGAAAAAGAAAGAGAAAAAAGAGCACTCATCAATGGGCCATCGTCGTACCATAATCCCCATAATCCCTTCTGGAGATTCTTTCAAAATTATTCTTATGAGTGTATATGTTGTATTTGCTTTATTGCTAGGGAGTCTGGGTGATTTCCAGAGAGAGACAGAAAGACAGAGAGAGAGAAAAAGAAAGAGAAAAAGAGCACTCATCAATGGGCCATCGTTGTGCCATAATCCCCATAATCCCTTCTCATATTCCTCAATCTGGTTGGGATTTTAGGCATGCATATACAAACACACACACACACACACACACACACACACACACAGTGGTTTTCAAATCTACTGGGGCCAAGATTCCAACCTAAGTTGGCCAATGAGATCTAGTCACCTTAAACTCTATGCCATGGGTCAAGGTCAAGAAATATACTCTGTTAGGAGTACTTGGGTGTTATCTGCTCATAAACAATAATGTGTTTGCAAATGTATAATATTCACTGACTTTTTTCTAAAATAAAACTGTTACATAAATGAAAGAAAGACTGTATTCTGTTTTCTTTTAAACTACCAACAGTTTACCAGAAAACTTTCTCAGAAAATCATATTACTGATGCCAACATGACTTGTGGTCTTTGAGTCCATTATAAAAACAAAATATCCATACTGACTTGCATTCATAGCTCCCACATGCATAATGTCTCCATGTACAGAAATGACTGTGAAAATGACTATTCATTATGTGCTATGGTCTATTCCTGTGCATGCTGAGGAGTTATTATTATCTTATTTTAAAGTTTCTTTCTTGTATTGTTCTTTATATTGTATTTTGGACATTATAATGATAATTTTCATTAGTATATAGTAAGAATATTAATATACATGTATTTTGCACAAACACACACATGTACATATATATATTTTTTCTAGACAGTAGAGGATCTTACAAAATATTTCTTATAAATATAGCATATTGATTTGATAAGGTTGAGAACTCTGCTCCAAGTAATAAAACTTCCTCTTTGATTGCAAAAATTTAAATGTAATGAAAAGGAGAGATGAGAAGCCAACAGGTAGTGTGGTGGTTAGGGGTGCAGGAATCCCACATGGCCGACTATGGTTTGAGTCTCAGACCTGATATTAATAAAAAAAAGAAAAGTGGAAAGGAGTTCTCATGTAAAAGTACATTTTCCATGGCTGCATCCCACTCACCAGCACCCCACCCCCAGGTTTGCTTTTTGAACCTGGGGTCCTCCAGCTCAGCCTCACCACCTGCTACCTGAGTCCTGCCTTCTGGGAGAACTGAGTTTTAGTGCAAGTGTGCATCTCATCGTGTGCCTCCCAAATTCCCCCCAACTTAGGTTTGTCTTCAGAATCTGGGGTTTGTCCAGCCCACATGCTGTTCTGACCCTCTTCATTACTCATAGCTCCTTAGCTCATCTTCAATTAATCAGGAGCTGAAAGTTTGGGAGAGGACCCAACCAATTGATACTACCTATATAAACTTTATCTGCTCTGATCTGGAAGACACAGACTTCTACCAGGGACACACCTGGCATTAGGGATTGATCTTAGCCCCGACATTACAGAATCTACTCCAATAAAAAGGAAAAAGTAAACACTGCATTAGATGACCAAAAACCAGCACAGAGAAAGAAGAAACATGAGAAAACCAGGAAATAACTCTCTTCCTAGGGAGCACAGTAATACCTCACCAACACTTGACAGCACAAAATAATTCACAGAAATGTCAGAAAAAGAATTCTGAAAATGCATTGTGACAAAACTCAAGAAGATGCAAGAGAAATATAAAATCAATTTCAAGAAATGAGAAAGTCATTCCAAGACATGAATTCAATAAAGAGTTAAGACACCCTAAAAAAAATCAAATAGAACTACTGGCAATAAAGAATACAATACAAGACATTAAAATCTCCCTTGAAAATATTAACAGCAGATTGAATCATGCAGAAAACTTTCTGTCCTTGAAGACAAAGTCTCCAACATAGACCAAAACACCAAAAAGAATGAAAAAAAAATAGAATGAGGATAAAATATAGGAAAATTTTAGACAACATAAAATGCACAAATAAATAGAATGAGGATAAATTATATGAAAATTTTAGACAACATAAAATGCACAAATATCCATGTAATGTGTATTCCAGAAGGTAAAGAAGCTGATAAAGGAATAGAAAATCCCTTCCATGAAATGCTGTCAATTTTCAAATCTAGTGAAACATGAAAGAAATTCAATCGAAGAAATAAAAAAAACTTCAGATAAAACCAACAACTATCCTCCCCACAGTAAATGAGAGAATAAATGATAAAAATCAAAGTTAAAGTTAAAGACAATATTCTAAAATGGCAAGAAAAAAACATCAAGTTATATACAGAAGTTATGCTATTAGGCTAATGTCAGACCTCTCAAATGAAACAATGCAGGTGAGAAAAAATGGGAAGATATATTTAAAACATTGAAAGAAAATTATTTTGACCTAGAATGTTATACTCAACAAGATTATCATTCAAATGGGAAGGACAAATCAAATCATTCTCAGGTAACAAAAAGTGAAAGAATTCATCAACACTAGACAAGCTCTTCAAGAAGTACTAAAAAGAGTACTATATCAATAAAAGTAAAGAGACACAAATAGAAATAAGAGAACCAACCAAGAAAATGGTTAACAGAATTGGAGGGATCAGTCCACAGATATTGCTAATAATGTTGAATATTAATGGATTAGATTTTCTAATTCAAAGACATAGACTGACTGAACAGATAAAACAGGAGTCTTCTTTACACTGCTTACAAGAAACACACCTCACTGATAAAGACATACATAGACTGAAAATGAAGAGCTTAAAAAAATATTATGTGCAAATGGAAATCAAAAAAGCCTGGAGTGGTGATACTGAAATCAGACAAAATAGACTTCAAGACAGAAACTGTAAGAGACAAAGAAAGGCATCATATAGTATTAAAAAGGCTAGTTCACCAAGAATATATCACTTGGACACCCAAATACAGGAAAGAGAAACTGCTGTATCTAAAAGGGGAGGTAGACTGAAATATATTTGTATTTGCAGATCTAAACACTCCACTGTGTCCTCAGATCATCTAGACAAGGAAAAGAAAAAAAAAGAAAAGAAAGAAATACAAGATCTTAATAATACCATAAATCAAATGGACTTGACAGACATCTATAGAACATTTCACCCAATAATCAAAAAGATAAGCATTTTTTATCACCCCCCACGTTATCAAAGATTGACCACCTGATAGAGCACAAAACAAGCCTCAAAAAATTCACACAGTTAGAAGCTATGTCCACCATCTTTTCTGACCACAGTGAAATAAAACTTGAAATCAACTACAAAAAGAACCCAGAGAAATACATAAACACATGGAAACTGAATAACCTATTCCTGAATGACTTCACAAACACTAAAGAAATGGACTGAAATAAAAAGATTAACTGAAGAGGCCAGCAAATGTCATGGTGTCTAAGGCACCAGACTCTCACATGGCCAACCATGGTTCAAGTCTGAACATGGCAGTATGAAAAACATGCCTACCCATGTGTGTGCATGCCCAAAATCCTGAGAGAAGAATGGAGGAGAAGGAGCTATGGCCTGGCCATCCCCCTCCCCAAGAGATTATTTCTCACTTCCTTCTCTTTATCTCTCTCTGTGTCTCTCAGATGAGTGCATGTGCCCTATCACAGAACTTTTTTATGAAAAAAAGATTCATCGAAATCAACAATAATGAACAAAAAACTTATTTTAACCCATGGAACACAGCAAAAGCAGTCATTGGAGGGAAGTTCATGGCAATTAGTGCCCACAGGAAGAAAAACAGAAAGGTGGTCAATAGACAACCAAACAACACATCTCAGGGAACTGGTAAAACAACAACAAAAATGCCAGGAGGTAAAAAATAATAAAGATAGGAGCAGATATAAATAAAATAGAATAAAGAAACTATATAGAAAATAACAAAAACAAAAGCTTTGTTTTTTGAGAAGATAAAATTGATGCAATATTAGCTATATTAAACAAGAAGAATAAATAAAGGAATCAGATAAATCAAATCAGTAATGAAACAGGCAATGTTATAACAGATATAACAGAAATACAAAAGATCATGAAAGAATATTAAAAGCAATTATACACCAACTAACTAGAAAAATCTAGATGAGATGGACAAAGTTCTGGCACAAATTAATTTATTAAGATTGACCCAGGTAGATATAGAAAGCCTGAATAGACCAATAATAAGCAATGAGACTGAATCTGTAATATATTTTCTCAACAAAGAAAAGTATAGGTCCCCATGGCTTCACTTCCAAATTCTACAAAATATTGAAAGAAGTAAAGCCAATTTTTGTCAAATTATTTCTAAAGGGACCTGCAGTTGGCATAATGGCTATGTTGCTGGACTTCCATATATTCAACTGCAGTTCGAGGCCCAGACCCGGTGGCTTAAACTCATGCCAGGCTCATGCGCGTGCATGCCCAAGATCCTGAAAGGAGAATGTAGGAGAAGGGATTGCGGTTTGGCCATCACCCCTGACAGATGATTTCTCTCTTTTTGTTTCTCTGTCTCTCTCTGTCTTTCTGGCAAGCGCACACACCCTATAGCAAAATACCTCTCAAAATAAATAAACAAATAAATTATTATATCTAAAGGTGCAATAAGATGGAAACCTCCCCAAAAGTTCTATTCTGTGAAATATGGGGTGATGGCACCCTGATCCCCAAAACATAAAAGGACATAACCAAAAAAAAAAGAAAAAGAAAAAGAAAACTGCAAATCAATATCTCTGATGAATACAGATGCAAAATTTCTGAACAAGATACTAGCAAATCATTTCCAACACATTAAAAAGATTATATACCATGACCAGGTAGGCTTTAGTCCAGAAATGCTAGGGTGGTGCAACATGTATAAAAAATAAATGTTGCACATCATATTAACTGAAGGAAAGATAAAAAGCATATAATCATGTCAATCGACACAGAAAAAATTTTGATAAAATACAACATCCTTGATGACTAAGACTCTCAGCAAAAAAAACGGCATAGAGGGAATATTCCTTAATAAAACAACTAATAACAACATAATAATAACTAATAACAACATAACTAATATGACACTGAAGCTTTCAGCTTTCCACCAAAAACTGGAACAAGACAGGGCTGCCCACTTTCTACACTCATTTTCAACAAAGTGCTGAAAGTCCTAGCCAATGCAATCAAACAAGATAGTCAAATAAAAGCCGTAAGAAATGAAAAGAGGGAGTGCAATTATTTCTATTTGCATTATTCTATACATAAAAATTCAAAAGAATCTGCCCAAAATCCTGGAAGTGATAAATGAATACAGTAAAGTGGCAAGACACAAAATCAGCTTACAAAAATCTATAGCATTTATATACACCAAAAATAAACAAGCTGAGATAGAATTAAAGAAAGCAATCCCATTTATAATAGCTACCAAAACAATTAGATATTACCTAGAATAAACCTAACCAAAGAAATGAAAGGCCTCTACAAGAAAAACTATGAAAAACTTTAATAAGAAATTGAAAATGATACAAAAAAGTGGAAAGATATTTCATGTTCTTGGAATGGAAGAATAAAAATCAAAATGTCAATCCTACCTAAATTAATTTACAAATTAAATAAAAATCCAATCAAACTACCAGATATATTCCTCATGAAAACAGGAAAAAAAAAAAACTTGTCTAGAACCATAAAAGGCCCTATATCACCAAAGCGATACTGTACAAAAAGAATAAAGTAAGGTGCATCTCATTTCCTGACCTCAAAGTATTACAAAGCTGTGATAATCAAAGCATCACGGTATTGGCACAAACACAGGCAGGTAGACCAAAGGAACAGAATATGGAACAGCAAAACACACAGCCAACTGGTTTTCAACAAAGGGCACAAGACAATCCAGTGGGGAAAATTTTTTTCTTCAACCAATGTACTGCAAAAACTGGATATCTCCTGGCAGAAAAATGAAATTGGACCCCTGTCTCTCACCATTAATAAAAATCAACTCAAGATGCATCAAAGATCTAAACTTAAAGCCTCAAACTATAAAATTACTGGTGTACAACACAGAAAAACTCTTGGAGACCTTGGAGTAAGCAAAGACTTCTTAAAGAAGACACTCCACCCCCCAAGTACAGGCAACAATCCTGCAAATAGAGAAATTGGACTATTTCAGGTTAAAATGGTTTTTGCACAGCAAAATAAGCAATAATTAGAGTAAGGAGACAACTCTCAGAGTGGATAACATATTTGTAAACTATAGCACAGATAAGGGACTAATAATCAGAATATACAGGGAATTCAAGTAGCTTACTACCCTCCCCCTCCCAAATAATCAATCAAATTAAAATTTGAGTAAATGAGCTAAACAGACAACTCTCCCAGGAAGTCATATATATGAATGACCAAAAAGCATATGGTCTCTTATACAGAAAATGCAAATCAAAACCACAGTGAGATATGACTTAACCCTTCTCAGAATAGCTAAGATTAAAAAAATAAAAAATAATAAGTTCTGGTGAGGCTGAAAAGGACACACTCTTGCACTGTTGGTGGGAATTAAATTAGCTCAACCACCGTGGAGAACAATATGGAGATTCCTCAGAATCCTACAACTAGAACTACCATACAACTCAGTCATTCTACTCTTAGGTATCTACCCAAGGGATAGGAAAGCTGTCATTTGGAAAAGCACTTGTACATTCATGTTTATTGCAGCATTATTCACAATTTCTAAGACACGTAATCAACCCAAACACCTAAGGATAGATGAGTGGATTGAAAAAAGTGACCCATGTACACTATGGAACACAATTCAGTATAAAAAAATAGAGAAATGGAACTACATCAGGCTAAAAAACTTCTGAGACCCTGGCATTTGATACAAAGTAGACAAATATGGAAGATTTAATACACAAAATAGACAAATATGGAAGATTTTATGATAAGTAAAGCAAGCCAGACTATGAAAAACAGGCATAATAAGTCCCACTTAATATATACCAAATGTCTGCACTCTATAGAAAAGCCAAAAAATTATAAGGTATAATACCAAAGAGGGCAACTGCGGAGCTTGAGACTTTAGAGGAACGGGTGGGTAGTAGGGTATGTGCAGGTGGAGATCAGGGAAAAAACAAACAAACAAAAAACATTTAATAGACACAAAAATGAAAAGTTATCTATTAATGATAATGTATATGGTAACATATTTTATTTGACTAATATGCAGTCTATTCATTCTGGGAAAAACCATGTTGTATATTGTAAAAATAAATTTTTTGAACTTAAAAATATATATACTATAGGGACTAGCAGATGGTGTAATGGTTACATTGCTGGAATCCTATATGGTCAACTGCAGTTTGAGTTCCAAACAGAGGCTTCAAATTTACCCCAGGCGTATGTGTGTGCATGCCCAAAATCCCAAGAGGAGAATGGAGGAGAAGTGCTTGTGGTGTGGCCATCCCCCTAGGGAGTGATTTCTCACTTTCTGTCTCTCTGTCTTTCTCTGTATCTCCAGCAAACACACGTGGCCTATAGCAAAAATCTCTCTCTCTCAAAGAGAAAAATACACACACACAAACACACACACACACACTCTGTAAATTTAAAAAAGGAAGATGAAAAGGAAAAAGATGAAAGAAAGAAAAGGGGGCAAAAATATGATGTCCAAAGTAATACCATGAATCAGTGTTTTGCATGATGAAATACAATCTATTGCCAACTTGCAAGACCAAACTACTGCATCCATCTGTAGCCCTCAGTTGTCCTCTGCCAGATTTCTTATCAGTCTTTGTAGTCCATTCAAAAGAGCATGTGACACTGGATGGACAAATACTTTGGTGATTCTACATCTAGAAATAATTGTCACCTCTGCCCACTCACCAGTCTGACTTGTAATGTCTCTTTTAAACACTCACTGAATGCAGTCAAAATGACATCGCTTTAGAAATAGCATTTCATAAATATAAGAACTTTATTATAATCAGAGGACTTGTCTCACGAGATCAGAGATAAAGCAGATATGGAGACTTGATATCATCTGTGTGAGTCTCCACCAATAATAACATTGTCAATACTCTTTCTACAAAAAACAAGAAAATAATAAACATGTTAAATATTTAAAGTTCACTTTAAATAACTATGTCCATGGACTGTCTACCTGGGGTAGCATACATAATGCATGTAAATTACATAATCCTAGAAAAGCAGAGATTTTATTAATTTGGTTATCATAGCTGAATGATAATTATGCATTAAAAATAATAATAAAACAAGATGAAAAAGGGAAAAGATGAAAACCTCACCTGAAAATTTTCAGCAAGAGAGAGAGAGATATCAAAAGGAGTCATCACAAGGGAAACTGATGCTACAGACATAGAAGCAGACTGATACCTGGAGTATCAGTCTTATTCTTTTCTAAATACATAAAACCCTAGTTGTGCAGAATAAAATTAACCCCAAACCGTCTTTATTTTTATGTATTTATTTTTTTAAGAATTTTGCCACAGGGTTTATAAAATGCCCTGAAAAAAAAAAAAAAAAAAAAAAAAAAACAGAAACAGTGAGAGGGTAAAACATCACCCACCAGGGGGAATGGCCACACCACAATCCCTTCCCCTTCATTCTCCTTCCAGGATCTTGGGCATGCATACACATGTGCCTGGTATGATTTTCCAGCCACCAGGTCTGGGACATGAACTTCATTTGGTCATGTGGGAGTTCAGTGACCTAACCACTATGCTACTTCATGGCCCTGAAATCTTAATTTTAATAGAAACTTTTAATATTTGATATGAGAAAAAAATTAAATACAAACAAAACAATTAACAGAGAGATTTTCTGCCAGTAAAGAAATCAGGACACATGCTTATAGATTTTACATATAAAACAAAACTAGGAACAAATGTTAAAAATATTATGTAGCAGAACTGGGACCCAAGGTGATTCTGACAAACTGGAACTCCAGACCAGTGGTTCTCAACCCTGGCTGTGTGTAATTATCCTCTGAGGAGCTTTAAAAGATTTGCTGTGCCTGAGACCCACCTTCAGGAATTCTAAGTCTATTAATCTGGGTCAGGGTCAAGGCTTCAATAGTTTAAAAATGTCCCCGGGTGATTTTAAAGTGTAGTCAGGTTTGAGATCACTGCCCTGGATCACACCCAGGTTTGCTGTAATAAAGGGTCAGATGTCATGATTGTCAAAAGTGATGGACAAGTGACAATGTGATGGATGGGTGACAGACTCAGCAGCTGCTTAAAATGGGGGGGAAATATCTAGGGAGAGAAACCTAGCTAAAATCCACAACAGTAATGGATAACCTCAAGTGTTTTCCATATACCAGACACCAAGCCAAGGTGAAAAACATGGGGAGGATAAGCTCACATCAGCCTTTATATTAAAATAATAAATAAAATAGAAAGAGCTATAAGTCGACACATAAATATGCATGGAACATTTGGTGAGTGATACCAAAGACAGTACATGATGGTTACCTCTGGAATGTGGGGTTGGGAGAAAACTAATTTTTATTATATAATGGTTCATATAATGGTTTGGACATTTATTCACTTTTACTATGTACTTGTGTTATTGCCATAATAATTTTTAAAATAGTATTTAAATGAGGTCTGCAGATAGCGTGGTGGTTAAGGGCACTGGACGCCCACATGGCCCACTGCAGTTTAAGTCCCAGACCTGGCTGTTTGCCTTCTCACTTTCTCTCTCTATCTTTCCCACCCTTTCTGGTCAAACTAAGATAAATAAAATAATTTTTAAAAACTATTGAAGTATATATTTTTGGGAGGAGAGGTTTTTGTTATAGGGCCCATGCACTCGCCAGAAAGAGACAGAGAGACAGAAAGCAAAAAAATCATCCCCCAGGGGGATGGCCATGCCACAATCCCTTCTCCTCCATTCACCTCTCAGGATCTTGGGCATGCACAAACATGCACCCAGCATGAGTTTGAGCCACCAGGTCCGGGACTCGAACCATGGTTGACTACATGGGAATCCAGCGACACAGCCATTACGCCAACTGCTGGTCCCAAATTATTGAAGCGTATACTTTAAACAAAAAAATATATATATTTAAATACAACAGTTTCTGACTTTGATGATGGCTGTTTTTTCACTACGTCCCCCAACTCATAGCAACTATTTTGTCTTTTTTTATAAAAATAATTAAGATACTTTTGCACATTACTCATTCATTACACAGACCTAAGCTGAGTTCTACTAATTAACAATAGCCCCAATACTTTGAAACGCAGTGAAACTGGGATTGCAGAAGTCCAGATCAATCCAAATTGACTGGGAACATTTTGCCATAAAATGTGAAACTTCGGAGTGTGCTTCCTAGGGTAGAGTTATAGGTATATTCAGGGCTCTCCAGTTATCCTATATACGTGTAGGGTTAGTAGACAGACTCGAAAGAAGCCTGTAACTGCTGGGAGGCAAGATGATAGGGGTAAAATAAAATGCATTAGCTTGCAAAATCTCTTTTTGTACATCCCTTGTGCTACCAAAGTTCTACAGAACTTTTAGCTCTTCATTCTATTGATTAAGTTCTTTGATGTTCTCTTTAAACATACATCCCTGAAGCAAAATTGTGGGGGATAATGTAGCCTAGAGTCTTTCCCTTAACCACCTATATACTTATTTCTTTATGTAAGGAGCATCCCTTGCTCAAAACTACCTGCCAGCAAGAAAGCACTTTCCTTTCACAGAAAGAAGAACCATCAGTCAGGAAGAGGATTTGGGATCTAGTGCTAATTTTGTTGTATAGTTGCATAACTTTGGGCTAAACACTTGACCTATTGAAAGAAGAAGCTTGGAAAGATTAATCCCAAATTTATACCTGTACTGCATCTTTGAATGGTGCTTGTATTTAGTAAAATATTAGCCATCATAATAGCAGCTAACGTATCTCCAACTTTGGTTTACTTGAAAGCAGTGACCTAAAATATGAAGATCCAGAAGACAGAAATAATGCAGAGTATCATGTCATTTCAGGCACCAATTATCATCAAATAAAATTACTCTATGTGTTCCAACCAGAAAACAATTCTTCTTCTGGGAACCAGAAGTTAGCGTAATGGCTATGTCGCTGGACTCCCACGTAGTCGACCACGGTTTGTGTCCCGGACCCGATGGTTTAAAACTCACACCGGGCACGAGTGCGTGTGTGCCCAAGATCCCGAGAGGAGAACGGAGGAGAAGGGATTGAGGTGTGACCATCCCCCCTGGGGGTGATTTCTTGCTTTCTGTCTCTATGTCTCTCTCTGTCTGGCGAGTGCATGCGCCCTATAGTGAAAAAAAAAAAAAAAAAAAAAAAACCTCTCCAAAAAACAATTCTTCTTCTCAATTGTCCACTTGTCCCAGAGAGGACAGAGAGAGAAAGAGAGAGAGAGCCATACCATTACAATGTCCTTACTGCCACAGTAAAACATGGTTTTGTTTCTCAAATAGTGAAAGTTCTCGTCACACATAACTTGAGAGTATTATAGGTACATGTTCAGAATTATCTGAATGAAAAAAATGTAATATATAACCATGGAAATATGTAAACTGCCTTAGGACCTTTACTTATATTCTACTGGTAAAGTGTGAAAGAGAAGTTAAGTTCCTTTCAAACAAGAAATCTCAAACTTTTTGAAATTTTCTTTCTAAAATGACAGTTTAAAATTTAGATTAAAAAAGTGTTTGAGAAGGAATCATTTTAATGACTTGACTACAGGAGTGACAGTTTACTGAAGAGATGATTAATATAGGGAAATCAATTTTATTCTTGAGAAAACAAGATATCAATGAGTCCATGTTCATGCATTTTAACAAAATTGTATGTTAAGCGCTTTTTAACAAGGGAGATCATTACCAATCAAATGGATTTTAGTTTCCAGAATTTTACCAGAAGTTATTATCTGACCCAAAAGAGAAAAAGCTAAAATGGGATCAAAGGAAAAATCATGTCATGATTTACAACTCATATTTTCTGATCAGACTTACAAATCCAGCTAAAGTGTTTAATCAATACAGAGCACTTAAAAATGATGTCAGTTACAGAATGCTTTCACCTAAAAGCAGTGCTTAAGCTAACTTCCTGTTAAAAAATAAAGTGAAATTTTAAAAAAAGAGTTTCTCTTTAGCATTTCTCTAAATTAAATCTAATGCCTAAGACATTGAATTTAACTTACTTCTCTTTTATTCAAGAGGCTGCATTAAACTAAGAGAATAAATATTCAAAAGAGAGCTGTCTAAGTACAGGCTGATTTGTGAGATTTTGAATGGACAGTTCAAAGACCTCTGTCTTTACATTTAGAAGCCCATATTTCACTCAGACTTATTGGAGTAACCAGCAGATGCTGGAAATATCTCAGTCCTTTCCTAGGCATAAGGCATTGATTCATTAGCACCTAGTTTTCCTTTCGATGTTGGAAATGAGGCCTTTTGAATTCAGAAACAGGAAACTTAGCAATAGGATGGAGTGAAACATCTTATTCATAGATTTGCGTAATCTGACTTCAATTATGAACAGGATTTGCTGAATGCTTTGATAGACTGTTGAGAATAACCTAGGTCATTTTTTAGGAAGTGTGGTTAATGGTAGCAAAGACTAGGAAGGTATCAGTAAGGTTGGAGAAAAATAAATTGAATTCTAGTAGTATTTAAAACCTAGACCTATAGGTTATGCTGGCATCCCAGGTGTGGGTAGTGAGAGAAAAAAAAAATTTCCATGAGTTGTCACAAGTCCCCAAGATAACCCTTAAGTTCAACCATTCACTGAAAGAATTCACAGGATGGAGAATATAGTTGTACTCATGGCTAGGATTTATTATAGCAAAAGGATACAGCCAAAATCAACAAATGGAAAAGGTACATAGAGTAAAGTCCAGAGACCAGGCACAAGTTTCCCAGAGTCCTTTCCCATTAAAATACACAGAACAGACTTCATCCCTCTGGCAACATGTGAAAAATTTGCAAAATGTTTATACTGTGGAAGTTGATTCAAGACCCTGTGTCCAACATTGTTCCTGGATGTTGCTTACAGAGACAACTTCTATCTAGCATGTACCAAAGTCCCAAATGCTCTGAAGAAAAGCACATGTTCAGCATGAACCACACTGTAGAAACAATTTAGACATATTGAACCTCTCTTGTCAGTTAACTGTTGCCTGGGAACATTTTGAGGGCCAACTTTCCAGATGCCAGCCAAGAGCCAACCTTGGAAGCAAAGTTTTATTTTTTATTTTTTTTTCTTTCTTTCTTTTTCTTTTTTCTTAACAGAGATTGTTGCTATAGGGTGTATGCACTCACCAGAGAGAGAGAGAGACAGAGAGACAGAAAGTGAGAAATCATCCCCCAGGGGGATGGCAACACTGCAATTACTTCTCCTCTATTCTATCAAGATTTTGAGCATGCACACACATGTGCTCAGCATGAGGTGATTCTTTTTTTTGAGAGGTTTTCACTATAGGGTGCATGCGCTCGCCAGACAGACAGAGAGAGACAGAGAGACAGAAAGCGAGAAATCACCCCCCAGGGGGGATGGTCAAGCCACAGTCCCTTCTCCTCCATTCTCCTCTCAGGATCCTGGGCTACCACGCACACACGCCTGGCGTGAAGAAAGTGAGAAAGCAAGCCATCAGGCCCAGGACTTGAACCATGGTCAGCCATGTGGGAGTCTAGCACCCTTAACCACCATGCCAGCTGCCAGCCTCTCGGCATGAGTTTTAAGCTGCTGGCCCCAGGACTCAAACCATGGTCAACTACATCTGCTGGTCCTGAAAGCAAACTTTTCTAAAACTAGCAGTCTCAGACTTACTTTTTAACTCTTTTTTGCTCAATTACTTTTGGACATCTTAGTGTAGACATCAAGCAGACAGCTGCTATACAGTTTTTGAGTTCAATAGAAACTTCTGAGCTAAAGAAACCAATGTGGAAATCCAACGTAAAGATGGTATTCAAAGCTAAGACACAAGCTAGGTTCCCTAAAGAGTAAAACAGCAGAGATCTGTGGACTGTGCTCTGTGGTGCACTAACATGAAAGTTTAGATAAGCAAGAAAGAATAAGTTAACAAGGGAGATAAAAGACAAAAAAAAAAAGAAAAGAGAAATTGAGGAGTAGGTAGAGATAGAAAAATAAGAAGAGAAGCAGGATCCTAAGCCATATCTTGGAAACAACACGAAGAATGTGGAACAGGGCAGGAGATGGGAAGAATGTAGAGAAGGATAGCAAGAATACTAATAGCAAGGCATGACATTAGTGGGACAAAGAAATGGTTTATTACCTGTTGATGATAACATGCATAGTATTCTCAATTGCACTACTCCGAGAAGTATTTCATGTTGGGTAAATTCTTTATACAAGCCAAATGATATATAGTGATTGAATGTTTTTAAAAAGTAATGAGAATACATAGTAACAATCTGAAAAAAAGATGAAAAGTTATTTGATGATGATGCTGATATTAATGTCTTTGTCTTGACTGATATGCATGGTAATCATGCTGGAAAAAGAACTGTAATACACTGCAAAGATATATGTGATTCAATGTAATATAAAAAAGATTATGATAATAAATAAGATTAAATTTAAAAAAGAATGCCTATAAAAGAATAAGTGGAAAAAAGAAAGTATTTTATAAACTACAGCTCAAGTAAGACAAGAGTGAAAAATGATGACTGAGTTATGTTTTGATGTTTATAGATAATCTGCACTATTTATTTTGAAATTTTTGAAAATGGCTTATATCACTGACTTTTTACTTTCCTATAGTGTCTTGTACAGAGCCTGAAAGTGATAAATGATCAATGAAAATACATAAATACATAAAGCAAGTACAATTCTGGTACCACTCACACCTCATCAACTACTCTCCCTGATCACTTAGCAAAGACAGTTACAAAGAAGCTAGTCTCAAAAGCTTGCAGGACCAAGTGGGAGGAGAACTATCTTTTTGCAAGGGAAGAATAATCCAATCAAGTACAGAAGAACAAACATACTAGGTATTAAATGACCTTACACACTTAAATTGCTTGGTCTAGTGCCTTCACTACAAATGCTACTGTATTTATAATCAGCATCACCAACAACAAAACATCAGCATTGCCTAGTTATAGTAGCTCTCGAAAAACAGAAATGCATCCCAATATAATTTAGACTTTCAGAATTTTCAAGAACCAGATTGTACCTTCTTATTGCAGACCAAATCTTAGGATAACATTCTGACCCTACATTTATTTATTTATTTATTTATTTATTTATTTATTTGCAGTCATTCACTGTACATCAATACACTATACAAAATGAGATTTTTCCATCCAGTACACGTTGTCTATTGGCTCAATCAAGGATATTGCCATACATGTTATCATAAACAAATAATTTTCTACTTCATTTTTCTTACATATTTTGCTTTTTTTTTCCCCTTCTTGATTCCCTCTCACCCTCTGCCAATTCCCGCCCCCTACACTGTCTCTGGTATGTACAGTTGTTTTACATGCCTTTTTTCCACATTTTATAGATTCACTAAAGATCTAAATTAATTTAAAGACTTTCAATAGCAAGCATAGCTGATATATACATATTGATGAATGCATGTCTGACTTTAGGTATAAATTTCAGTGAGTAAAGTGAATATACTATAAAGTAGCATCTCATTGGGGTTATGTAGCTTAATGTAGTCATTAAATAGGTATTAATAGGCATTTTAATGCATTTTTTAATTTCGAAAAAGTTTTAGAGGACCAGTAGTTGGTGTAATGACTGTGTTGCTGGATTCTCATGTAGTCAACCACGGTTCGAGTTCCAGCCCCAGTGGCTTAAACTCCCACCAGGCGCGTATGCTTGTGTGCATGCCGAAGCTCCCGAGAGGAGAATGGAGAAGGGATTGTGGCATGGCCATCCCCCCGGTGGGGTGATTTCTTGCTTTCTGTCTCTCTGTCTCTCTCTGTCTTTCTGGTGAACACACACGCCCTGTAACAAAAACCTCTCCAAAAAAAAAAAAAAGAAAAAGAAAAAAATGTTTTAACTCTAATAAATCAAAATCAAAAAATGGTAAGAGAAATTTGCTTAAAACTTAAAGTCAGGTAAAAGGCCAAGATTTGGTTCAATTAGTAGAAAAATGAACTTATCACCAGTTCAAGAGAAGGCATAAATCCTTAAATATGGAAATCAAGCATCAAAGAAAATCAGTAATATTTTAGTATAAAGTAAAAAAAAAATTACACTTCTATTTCACTAGTTCAGATTCATGTAATTAATCTCTCTTCTATTGAATTTGCAGTGTTACTGTAGTCTGATTTTTCCTTTTAAACTCTGAAAGTTAACATTCAACTCTGAACTTGTCCCTGCCATTAGGCTGGCCATTCTCTTGGTTGTTTCTTGTACTCTTATTTCTGTGTCTGACTTTAGTTTTCCTGGTAGAGCACTCCTTTTGGCACTTCTTGGAGAGCTGGTCTGGTGTTAGCAAATTCTTTCAGGTTTTGTTTATCTGAGAATTTTTTGTCTTTTTTTCCCTCATATCAAAGATAATCTTGTTGGGTATAGTATTCTTGGTTGAAATTGTTTTTCACTTAACACTTTGAATATATTTTCCCATTTTTTCCTTGCTTGGGTTGTTTCTGATGAGAGGTCCGCTGTTAGCCTGATGGGATATCCTTTGAAAGTATCTTGATGCTTTTCTCTTGCCAAATTTAGTATCCTGTCTCTGTCTGTGGTTTTGGTCAATCTGGCTATGATGTGCCTTGGGAAGATCTTCTTGGGTTGATTCTATATGGCGTCCTTTGTATTTGTTGGATCTGGATGTCTCTAGGTTTGGAAATTTTTCTTCCAGGATTTTATAAAATAGATTATCAATGCCCTTATTAGTTTCTTCACCTTCTGGGATACCGATGATCCAGATGTTTGAGTGTTTAATGGTATCTAGTATTATTCATATGTTATTCTCATTTTGGGGAGTTATTTTCTCAGTCTTTTTAGTGGGTTTTTCTATGTCTGAGGTTCTATCTTATACATCTGAGATTCGATCTTCTGCATGATCTAATCTGCTTTTGATATTTTCAACAGAAGTTTTGACTTCCTGTATTACAGCCTTCATGTCTATTTCTTTTGATTCTTTTCTATTATGTGTATCTCCTCTTTCAGATCATGCAAGAACTTCCTCACCTCCTGGAACTCAGTGTCTCTTTTCTTCTGCATCTTCTGGAGTTTGTTGTATCTATACTCTTGCATCTCTGTTAGCTTTGTCACTACTAATATTTTAAATTCTTTACCTGACATTTCCATAAGTTCCCTTGTATTCTTTGTGGAGGAAGAGAAGTTGTTCTTTTCCATTAGAGGAGAGAGATTTTCTTGGTTTCTTATATTTCTTGTGCCTCTGCGGTGGTTTCTGGTCATCTGATGGATTATACATATTTTCTTATTTTTTGGTCTAAATATCTTCTTAATTCTTGCCCCCACCCTGCTGTTATGGGAAATTTTAGGATTTGTCTGGCATTGAACTTGGAAAGTTGGAGCAAGCAAGAGTTACACTGACATATTCTAAAACAGTTATTTTGAAAGTGTGGATTGCCACTCATTAGTAGATTAATATCTCTTCTTTTTGTATCTTATTAATGGGATAGAATGGACTATTTTAGGCTAGGCTAGTCTAGAAGAGACATTAAAAAAGAATAAAATACATAATGTATTTTATATAGTTTGTGTAAATAGCTTTCCCAGAAATTTTCTATGTGTCTATGTGTTTACAAGGTACCAATGAAACAAATATTTTATGATTGATCCAAGACATTCAAGAAATGAAACTCTAGAGAAATTGCAATAAATGATCATTTTGTAAAGCATAAAACCATTGTCTTTCTAATCAGTGTAGCCTCAAGTCACAAGTATACTAAAGGAGCAATGCATAATAAATTTTCCTGCTGTAACTGTCCCACAGGTACCAAAAGCTGCAGAAGGTCCCACTGTATGAGGCCTCAACCAGCTGCTACCACGCTGCTAGGCTTACATATATGCAGGTGCTTTCACAAGGCACCACTGGCTCCTTTCATTACCTGGATCAGTGATGGTGAATATTTCCCATCTGTAACTATAAGCTTAGAATTTTTATTCAAACCTCAGTGTAACCTCACACTTCTTTAGCAGCATTTGGAGACATCTTGGGCATGATTGTTGTACTGTCTGGCTGGAAATACAATCTGAGGTTCGGAGGGAGACATCTGCCGAATCAAATTCCCTAACCGGAAGTCACTGGACATAAATCGTGCCAATCAGACTCGGTGCAAAATTGAACTGGTGATGTATTGTTTGCCATCAGGCCCAAGAGCTCCTAGGAAGACAGGGACTGGTTAAGATATCAGGGAAAGATTCATAAGAGATCCAATGTCCAGGCATTCCTCTAAAGACTTGTTTCCTGGAAGTGCCAGAGCTCCATCTCACTCTCAAGTTTCCAAACCAAAGTCTCAGTCCAGCTGTAGGCTGCTTTCATGTTTGGTATGGCTGAAACAGTGTTTTATTAGAGACTATTTTAAAATTGCTGATTTCACACAGAATCATATTCTTAGCTTTTTATTTTTTAATTAAGAATTTATAAGTATATGCATTTATGGGTTCAATGTGACGTTTTGATATATGTACATATTGCACAATGACTGATTCATGCTAATTATGACATTAATTAATTAATTCACCTACTTACCATTTTTGTGTTGGTGAGAGCATTTAGAATTTACTCCTTTAGCAATATCAAAGTCAACGTGCTATGCGATAGATCACTAAAACTTACTCCTCTTCTCTAACTCAAACTTTATACCCTTTGACTCACATTTCCATTTACCCCTTTCCTCCCGAACTCACAGCATCTGGTAACCACAGTCTACTCTCCACTTCTTTGTTTATGATTTTTAAATTCCACATCTAAGTGAGGTCATTAAGTATTCACATTTCTGCACCTGGTTTATTGATCTTAATGTCCTATAGGTTCACCCAAGTTGTCACAAATGGTAAAATCCTCCTTTTTTTCAAAGTTAAATTGTATTCCCTTGTTTATATATTCCACATTTTCTTTACCTATTCACTTGTTGATGGTAGTCCTAGCTGTTCTTGGGGAAAAAATAGAATTCATGGTACTGGGCTGACACTCCACTATGACAGTAAGTGGATGGATCTCTGTAGCATCGTTTTCTCTATGTAGGCAAACCTTCTCCAGCTGCTTGAGGTAAGAATAGGCACCTAAAATTCATTCCATTGCTTTGTCTTCCTAATCCCATGAGCAGTTGTATTTGTTATTCATAATGTACTAACATGGATCTAATCAGAACAGACTATGTGAAAACACAGTTGGGTGCTGTCAGAGGAATTAAGTCTGGGAAAAAATTTAGTAAACAATTTTTACATTTTCCCTTTTTCTTGTCCTAGCATATACCTTTTTGTTTATTATAGTTGTTGAATAAATAGTTGATGACTATTTTAAAGATACACACTGTGGGTAGAATACAGCAATGAAAATCAGAAAGCCACAATTCTGTCAGGGTGAAACAAACAAAAAAATATTACAATAACACCCCCCCACCAAAATTTTTCTCTCATCTACAAACTTAGTTTTTATATAAACTCTCTATAAATTCAAAAAAAAATTCAGATGTGTAATCTTTTAGGTGCTATTGCTTAAAGATACTAAGGGAGTCCAAGTATTAATACTGGAAGAATAATGCCTTCATCCTCAATTTCACCCAAATGGCCCAGTAGTCCCTCAGAACTGGAAGTTCTTATGTACACTCTTCAGTCCAGAAATCACTTCCTTCATTCTTACCTTCTGTTCAAATCCCATCTCATCCATGTAACTCCTGTCCTGACATCTCTACTGACTATTCTATAAATTATGGCAGCTTTTCCTGCCTCTC
>NW_006159784.1:788269-789536 GCF_000334495.1 Tupaia belangeri chinensis
TACCCAATAGGAAAGGCACTAACTATATATTTTTTTGATCTTTCTCCACTGATTCATCAAATAAATAAAAATTTTGAAACATGTAGGACACTACACTAATCACTACCAAGCTGATAAGTTGTATAAAACCCAGTTCTTACCTTCACAGAAATGGCCTTCAACTCCATATAACACCCAATAGCCAAAGTTGAGCACATAATAGATCCAAAGAAAATGACTATTAAATAAATTATTGAGCACAGAAAATGAATGAATAAGTGAGCAAATGAATAAATAAACAGATGGACTGATGAAAATGCATTTCTGTGTCCTTTGAAGTGTTCATGATTTTATTCTTGTTAAATTTTACATTTGCACCGTAATGTGCCAAGCTGTATTCACAACCATGAGTTGCTTCCAATCTGACAGTCCTGTATTATGCTTCTCTATTTCTGTGGCTTCCATGGTAACATGAATAAATCCAGAACAAGCAAAGGAAGGCAGTGGACATGGATAAGGAAGCATGCAGGATTAGGAACCCAGAGACTGATTCTAGTTCCAGAATCTGCCACTCACTGACTTAATTTGATCACATATTCTATGAGGCTGGCTTATTGACCTAATTTAAAACTCATGAACAGAGTAGCAAGGGTAGATTGGGCCAATCTCAGAATCCTTCTAGCAGTTACTTACTATGATTCCAATTAGATTTTAGAGAATGCGAGATAGTTTTTCTATGACATTTAATGCACCTGAAGAAATATAAATCCTAATGTAAAAACAAAAAGAAGACTCTCCATATTGTTCCCCACAGTGTCTGATTTAATTTACATTCCCACCAACAGTGCAGGAGAGTTCTCCTCTCACAGCCTCATCAACACTTAGCATTCTCAATTTTTTTTTTTTTAATCTTAGCCATTCTGACTGGCATTAGATGGTATCTCATTGCAGTTTTGATTTATACCTCCTTATGATAAAGAATGTTGGGAATTTTGGGGGACTAGCAGTTAGTGTAATGGCTATGTCACTGGACTCTCATGTAGTAAACCACGGTTTGAGTCCCAAACTCGATGGCTTAAACTTATGCCAGACACATGTGCATACGTGCCCAAGATCCTGGGAGGAGAATGGAGAAGAAGGGATTGTAGCAGGGTCTTCCCTGGGGTGGGGGGGTGATTTCTCACTTTCTGCCTGTCTCTCCCTGTCTTTCTGGTGAGCATACATGCCCTATAGCAAAACCTCTCAAAAAAAAAAAAAAAAAAAAAGAGAGAAAAAAGGACATTGAAAA
>NW_006159784.1:789606-793254 GCF_000334495.1 Tupaia belangeri chinensis
AACCACCAAAAAAAAAAAAAAAAAAAAAAAAAAGAGAGAGAAAAGGATATTGAGAATTTTTTCATATGCTTTTTGGCTGTTGATACGTCTGCTTTGGAGAGTTATCTGTTTGGCTCTTTTTCTTATTTTTGAATTTCTTTTTTCTGGGTAAGTTGCTTGAGTTCCCTGTATATTCTGATTATCAGTCCCTTTATCTGAGGCACAGTTTACTAATATATTCTCTCATCCCAAAAATTGTCTCTTCAATCTAATTAGTGTTTCTTTTGCTAGAAAGAAGCTAGAAAAAAAACTATAGATACTAGAGATTATACAGGAAGGGTCGATTGTAAGAGAATTTTTATAATTTATCTCTTGCTCCACTTTTCCATCCCTCTCTTTTACCAATCACCTCCACAGGCATCCAGTAATATGCTTTTATTCCTTTAGGTTTATTTGTATTTTTTGTAATTTTATATAAATAAGATGTTAGAGCACGCTTTCTTCTTGCCTGGCTTTTTTCACTGGGCAGAATGATTTTGAAATACATTTCTAATCTATATCAATCTTTCTTATTGCTGAATAGTATTCTATTGCCTGAATATATCACAAGGTATTAAGCCATTCATCTGTCAATGGGTTAGGTTGTTTCCAGTTTGAAGCCATTTAAGTAAAGCCACTACAAATGTTCACATACAAAGAAAAAAAGAAAAGAAAAAGAAAAATTCCATTATCATGTTTTTTATATCGCCAGAGGGTATGTGTGCTTATCAGAGAGAGAAAATAGAGAGACAGGGAGAAAGCAAACACCCCCCTTGCTCACTGGGGCTTGGTTGTGCCTGTGTTTTCAAGCTGTGGGGCCAGGATTCTAACCACAGTCAGCCATATGAGATACAGCTCCCTGTGCACGGGGATTCACTGATACACCACATCGCTCATTCTTTTTTGTCTTCTTGTCTGGAGTTTTTTCACATAACAAATTTTGTTCATTGGTGCTGATAATAACCAAAAAGTCCCTTTGCTTAACTTACAAAATAACAAAATTATTCTTTTCTATGTTCTTTTTTTCTGGTCAGTTAGTGTAAGGCTTTCTGGTTCTCAAATGATATTTGGTTGACTTGATTTAGAATGTTTACAAACGTAGGAGAGGCTGTTAGGGTTGTCTGTTTATTCAACCCAAACCTTATTCAGAGGAAGATAACAGGCAGTTGTAGAAACAAAGAACTGACTCATTATCTCAGAGGAAGAATAGGCAAAGTGAGGATTCTTGAACATGAGGAACATCATCATGAATTGCTGAGTCCCACTCCCCCAGAGTTTTTGATGCAATCTCTCGGATCATTTGATCATTTGATTGATAATCAGTTCCCAGGTGATGCTGATGCTGATCGTGAAGGGACCATACTTAAAAACCACTTTTCTATAATATATTGCCTCCTTTGGTAGCTATTAAATTTGTAGCTACAAAAGACAAAGTTGGGATTGATCAACAAAAAATAGATTGTATCCGGTACAACTAAAAGACTTTTTAGAGTTCAGTGTGTTCAGTAATAGAAAGATCCAGTTTGCAAATGGTGACAGGCTCTCACCACCTGGAGACAAGATGGCTACCACCTAGAAGCCCTAAAACTGGAAGATCAAATTAAAAGACCTCTAAAGTTTTACATCTCTAAACTGCTTCAAAATTTTGAATGAATGAATAAGTGGGAATTAGAAAAAATACATTTTATATGCTTTATACAGCAAATTTATTCCCTAGCCCGTATTCCCTTTTATTAACTTGAGCTTGATCTTTTTTACAGTTGTTTTCAATGTACTTCAAAAATTGCGGCTCTATGTTCTTTGCATCCAAAGATTTAAAATGATGAGAGAGTAAGAAAACTGTTGGAAGAAGCTTGCTTTTATCCATCCATCTCACACTTCAAATGAGTAGAGAGCTTGAAAAGGTCTTCACTCCCTCTAGTCTGTATCCTGACCGACAGAGAATAAAAAATTTAAATGAGGGAAAATCAATTATTGATCTGCATTCTTTTTTCATAGACACTTTTGTGCAATTACACTGTGCTTGAGTTTGCTTGGATTTCAACAGTGTATGTCTGACTGATTGATTTTGCTTTATTGAAATAAAATTGTAAAGTTCCTAGATCTACTTTAACCCTTTACGTTCAAGAAAATGTTGCTTATGCCAAGAAAAGAAACATGTTGTGTCATAATATAACTCTCTTGAAATGTTTCTGTCCTTTCATGTTTGGAGAAAACATAAAATGTTTCACGAAAGCCTTTTATGAGATGTCCCTAGCAGGGAGAGACTTTTGACAGATTTTCAAATATCTGTTTTACAGATTCAATAAACTAGTTTAGAGGGCCGCCAGTCTGTTTGAATTTATTTAATCATTTTTCCCCAATAGTTTCTTTATCACATACTTATTGACACACTCCCATGTGTATTTGAAGAGTACCAAGAAGCAGAGGAGGAGCATGGATGAATAAAGGGTTTCAATGCAAAGTCGAGAGTTCTCTTGATGCCTCCTTTTGCTTTTCACTTGGCTACAAGAAGAAGAAAGGACAAAGTGAGGCTCAAAATATTAATTGGAGAATATGATATGCAATTCGCATTCCCTTTAATACACTAATAAAATTCATTAGATCCAGCGGAAGTAAACAAACCAATGGCATAAAAGAGGAAAACTATAGGAGATGATAGAATTAATAAAGCCATGAAAAAAATGCAGCGATCAGAACAAGCAGGAGAAAAGAGCTCTCCACAAGCTACTTTTAGGCCAAAGACTTTACACACACACACTCACACACACATGCACACATAGACACACACACAAACACACACACACACATATATTATGTATGTGCATAGATATAGTTAAATATAAATATATATAATATACATATATATGTGTGTGTGTGTATAAAATATTGCTAAAAATGTCCAAGGAATTTTCACATAACATTATACTTTAACACCAGGTAAATCAACATCCTAAGAACAAATCATGTTTTACATAACTATAATACTATTAGCCTATCTAGCAGAATTAACAATAATTTCCCAATATCATCTGCTATCTCTTTTCCCAAAGGTCAAAACTTAGAAAATGTAATAGCAGAAGCCCTATCAACAAATGATATAAAATATATTTCCTTGTGTATAACTAGGAAATTTAGTTTAAAAGTATTGATAATAATTGAATATAATGACAATGTTCTTGTCTATCTTGGAATATTTTAAGTTAGTTCTCTAACTCCTAATTATATTTTAAAATGGGATGTTTTGGTTTAAAAACATGATCATTGAATATTTTTTACTAATTTTTAAATTTTCTCATTAAAAATTTGTTTATCAATACACTTAAAAATACAGAGAATCTTTTCATATGTAATTTATTGATGAGCTATTAGTTATCACCAAGCATTTATTGGAACAGTGACAGCGAGAGTTCCCAGGAGAGCTTACATTCAGGAATCTTGCAAAGCTCCATTATTTTTAGAAGAATATACCTATACCTCCTTACCTGAGCATATGAATAAAGCTTATAAGAAAGCTGGTAAAGAGGAAAAAGGATAGAAAGACAGACAAAGAAAGCAATAAAAAGCATAGGTCATAACACTAAAAATATAATGTAATCAACCACCCTCCTACTAAAAATTTTGAAGATG
>NW_006159784.1:793391-815184 GCF_000334495.1 Tupaia belangeri chinensis
GGAAATAACGAATGAGTGAAAACTTAGGAAGCAGTCGATTCAAAAAGAAATATACAAATGATATGTCTGTGCTATTGTTTGAAGTATTTAGCCGGAAAACCACATACAAAGAAATTGTGATAAATAATAATCCAATATGGTCTTTCTTTTTCTCTATTCTCCACACAAAATGTTTTCAATTTTATTTCCATATATTCATGTTTTTCTACAGACAATACAAAATTTGCTACCATCTTAAACATTGTTATACCTTTCACACATCCAAACAACACAATGCCTTTCCACATAGCAGAGACTCAGTAAATATTTGTTGTCATTCCACTTGAAAGGATAGAAAACATAATTTCTTTTAGCTCTTGGATATAAAATCTGGGCTATTGAGAAGATATCCCAGAAGTTTTTGATCGGAATATTAACTTTTTTCTTCCTTTTATTTTTTTCAAAGGATTTCAGAGCTATAAAAGTAAATGAGCGCCGTATCTTTAAGGAAAAGGGAATAGACAGTAAATGCATTCTCACGGTAGCCTAATATTGCATCAGAGTGCCCCAGACTCTACTAAACAATGACAAAAAATGCATTAACCACAAGATCAAGATGCCTAATCAATTTGCAAGCACATGGAAGGACTCAGAATAATGGGTAATAACCAGCTTGACTTTGTGACCAACAAATCATGTTAGACCAATTCAATTGCCTCCTCTGACAGAGTGGCAGACCTTGTATGAAGGAAGGAAGGGACAGACATAATATATTTTGACTTCAGGGAGGCTTCTGACTCTGTTCCACATGACATGCTCATCAACAAGGTAGAAAATATGACTTGCTGTCAGAGATGGATTAAATTGATTAGAGAGGTAGCTAATTGGGAAGAGAAGGAAAGTCACAGAAGGCACAAAAACACAAGTGCAAAGCCAATATGCTGCTAGCTTAGGTCTAAATAAATTCAAGGGCAAACAAGCATAGGAGGCAGATCAGAATACAGTTAAATGGGGAGAATCCTTGCATGTGAAATAATAGCTCATGTCTTTTAATGGCCAATGTCCCAACTATTTGGTTATTAGCAAGTACATGAATGAATAAACACTGTGTTTCTGTACTCTCAGGAAAATAATCATTTTAAATTAAAGCTTTGTATCTCAAAAATATACCATTAAAATGAAAAAAAAATAGATGTAGTAAATTTCTGTTACATTATTAAGCGTAGGTCATATAAAAGATAAATTTGACAGATCTCTCCAGATATGACAGATAGAGAAGAAATAGGAATATAAGATAACTAATGGCTAATTTTCAAAAGTAAAAAGAGAGAAAGTCTAGAGGCTGTTAGATGAATAAATGCAAAGGCTACAGGGACTTCTAATCACTCTGACTCTGGTTGGACATAGATTAGATTCATTTTTTCCACTTATCATATTGGTTGAGATCTAATATTATATTCAGTATACAGGACAAGCCAACCAATATTTTAGCTAATTAGATCTGCTGGAAGAACTACCATGGACATACGACCAGAAATTGAGGATTCATTTATAACAACAAATCAGCCAATGAGGAAGTTCTTACACGACAGCAGGTATGTGTCTATCATTGCTAGGCACAGCCTCTGCAAAGATCTTGGGCACAAAAATAAAACACAACACCTACAAAAGGTAAAACATAGTTATTCTAATCTCTCCTTTCTCCAGCATCTATGATTTCTTCCTCTCAGTTTGAACTTTTGTTCCTTTAAGTGTATCTCACTCCCTTTCTTTAAAAACCTTGTCCTGATTTTATCATGTGTTGATTTTAAAGAATGTCAATAATTTCTTTTTGATTTCTCTAATAAAAGATGGAAATGAATCTCTCTCCCCTTAATAAAATAATAAAAACAATAGACTGAAGACTTAACTAGATGTTTCACAAAAGAGAAAATGCAAATCGTCAATGAACAAAGAAAAGACCAGCATTTTCAGCAATCAAAAAAAATGCATATGAAAAATGCACCAATATATAATATTTCAAATTGGCCAGAATAAAAATCTGTGAACACCTAGTATTGGTGATAGTGTAAAGCACTATCAGTTAAAGTTCCGAAAGGGCATTATCCAATGACTCAGGATTCTCACCCCTACGTAAAAATACCATAGAAAACAAGGACACATGGGCGTCTGGACACAGGTGCAAAGACATTAATAGCAGAAAAGATTTCATTGCCAAGCCTAAGAGAAAATTCTTTCAGCAGAATATGTCATATTCATAAAATACAGCAATGAAAATATACAAAATAAAGATAAATACATCAACTTGGATGAATCATGTAAATGTAATATTGAGTGAAGCTAACATGACACAAAAGAATATACATATTTTGTAAATTTATTTGTCTAAAGTTCACAACAAAATGCAAAACTAAATAACAATGTCAAATGATGCATATATTTGTGCTAAAGTTGTAAAATAAAACAACAAAGTGATTATTGTAAAATTTAGCATAGTGGTTACCTAAGACAGGTAGAGGGAGGGAAATATTCCAAAAGAAACATATGAGAAGATGAGAAGCTTTTGGAATACTAGCAGCATTTTTTGGTTTTTTTTTTTTTTTTTTTTTTTTTTTTTTTTTTGGTCAGAGGACCCACGAGCTCACACATGCACACGTGCCCTGCATGATTTTCAAGTCACCAGGTTTGGGACTCAAACCATGGTTAGTCATGTGGGAATCCAGCACCTCAACTACATGCCAATTGCTGACCCTGCTGGCAGAATATTATTTGTTTATCTATTTATTGATTGATTTCACGATAGAGTGTGTGCACATGAGACAGAGAGAGAGAGAAACCCATGGAGATGCGCTTCATCAGTCCACTCTCCCCCTTCTTCAGTCCTTTAGCCTGCCAGAATCCCAGGCACATGAGCACATGCCTGGCATGTTTTCAGATCAACTGGGCAGGATGAGCTGTGGTCAGCATGTGGCTTCCAGCTCCACAGTCCAGTTTGCTACTAGCTATATCACAGAGGCTGGGCCAGCATTTTAGTTCTTGACCTGCATAGTAGTTCATAGGTTGTGCTTTATAATTAATACTATTACACTGCTTATTTATGTTTGACACACTTTCCTGGTTCTGACTTATTTTTCTAATTTACAAAACAATAACAACAAATTTAGACCAGTCTCACAAACTAATTTTAATTTCCATAACTCTACAGTAATAGTTCTCTGCAATTTTCCCTAAGAATCCTATAAAACAGTTGGAAAGACATCCATACTGCGTTTATCCTGGTTCAACCAGAAGCCAAGATTCATTAAACAAATATCAATGGGCAGCCTATTATTAGACAGACACTGTTCAAGGCATTTGGAATTATGGCAGTAAAATAAAATAAATTTTTTTGAAATCCCTTACTCATTTATATTATGCTATAATTTAAGTTTAGAACAAATAATTATTTTTAGCAATTATGATTAAAAGGATAAAGTGAATCCAGCCTGAGGGAACATTGTATCCAGGGATACAAACAACATTATTATCCTCAGTCTCTCTCACTTGGCCTTCCCTAAGTTAGGGGCATAACCATAGTTAGATTTGTAAACACATTTCTTCAGCTTCTACTTCAAGGAAAAGAAGACCATTTATCTCTCAGGATCTAGATACAGATGGTCCCTGATTTATGATGGTTCAACTTATGATTTTTCAATTTCACAATGTCAAGAAACAAAACAAAAGCTATACATGTTCAGTAGTATCCTCACTTCGGTCACCCATATAACCAATCTGTTATTCAATAAATTACATGGAATATTCAGCAATTGATTACAAAATAGGCTTTGTATTATATTATTTTATCCCACTGTGAGCTAATGTAAGTGTTCTGAGCATGATTAAGACAATGGTAAGTTATGATGTTTGCTAAGTCAGATGTATTAAACACACTTTTGACTTACTGTATTTTCAATATATGGTATTCAGCATTATCAGAAGTAATCCCAGTGGAGCACCTATATATAAAATCTCATGAAAGATTCCTGAATGGCCATTTTAGCATCATTATTTCATCGTGGAACCAATCACTGAGGAAAAATAAATGGCATACTATGATTGGCCAAATCTGGATCTTATAACTAATCCTGCAATCAGAGAAACCTGATACTGAAATTACTGGCCCTTCTATAATGGCATGGAGTGTATAGAAGGACTTTGCAAAAGAAATAGTACGGAAGTAAGAATCGAGTGAGCGATGCTGTGTCAACAGAACAGATGATGCACTCTTCAATAATGAGACATAATGTAGATAGGATCAGGTTATTTTAAGCACAATCATAAAAGAAACAAAAAAGAAAGAAAGAAAAGGAATCATAAAATAGTGCAGGAATAGTTCTTTCTAACTGAAACAATAAGGAAAGTTTTGTAGACCTATACCACCCTCCCTCACCCCACAGAGCCAGGTCTCAAATATCCCCCTAAAATAATCACACTGAACATTTCATACAGAATGCAAGAAATAACAATCTGACTAGCTGTTAAGATCATGCTGGCTATCCTAACACATTCTGAACTAAAAGAATAACATGTAACCCATAACATAAGTATAATGTTCTAGAAAGACATCCTCCCAATCTGTCTCAAAGCAGGCTCAGGGTTTACTAGTCCTTATCTGATCTGTAGAATTAAAGACTACTTTTCTTAACCAAACTAAGGCAATGTGAGTTTATAAAACAGTCAATAAAGGACAATGATGCAACCAAAGAGAGAAAGTTGGAAGGCAGAGAAGAGAAGAAATACTCAGAGTTTACATCCTGTGTCCCTAAATCAAAATTTCAAAAGCTCTCCTTAACTTTTCATTAATGGTTAAATGGATCTCTTACAATGGGGTCTTGCTGTATGGTAAAGCTCCCAAAATTCTGGTGCTTTATTACTGGAATTTAGGCCTGTAGATTTAAGGAACTTCACAAAATGTAGTTACTCATTCAGATATTGTGTTAGAACTTTTATTCACTCTTCGAATTCTAGAACCAACCTTCTAGTTATAATAGTAATTTTTTTTTTCTTTTTTGGAGAGATTTTTTGCCATAGGGTGCACACGCTCACCAGAAAGACAGAGAGGGACAGAAAGAAAGAAAGCAAGAAATCACCCCCCAGGGAGGATTGCCTCGCTACAATCCCTTCTCCTCCATTCTCCTCTTGGGACCTTGGGCACACACGCACATGCGCCCAGTGTGACTTTAAGCCTCTGGGTCCAGGACTCAAACCACAGTCAACTACATGGGAGTCCAGTGACATAGCCATTACACCAACTGCTTGTCTCATGATTTATCTTTTCAATATGCATTAGAATCAGGGAAAACCCTTACAGATCTAGTAATAACTTTCTTGAATGACCAGGTGACCAAATTAGGGCATTAAAAAAATCATTAAAGGAGTCCAGCTTGTGGTGTAGTAGTTAAGATGGTTGGCTTTAACATGGCTGACTACATGGTTCAAGACCTAGATCCATGGGAAAAAAAAAAAAAAAACCACCAGGAACACGTGTGTTCATGCCCAAAATCCTGAAAGGAGGGGGAAAGATTATGGCATGATCATCCCCATGGAGGAAGGGGTTGTATTCTCTCTCTCTCTCTCTCTCTCTCTCTCTCTTTTTCTCTCTACCTGCCTCTGGCAAAAAAAAAAAAAATTAAAGAAAAAGAAGAAGGAAAGGATTGAGACTATGGGAGGCAGGCATATAGCAATTAAGAGCATAGAATCCAGTATGAGACACATCTTAGTTCAAGTGTTTTAAAGGCTTCACACTCTTGAACCTTATTTTCTTTCGTATGGGTATAATAAAATAATGTCATCCTTTCAGAGTTGTCATGGAGACTAAATAAAATGAAGTATGTAAACACAGTAAACATGTATGCCAATAGGTCTTCAATAAACTGATGTATGTGTGTGTGTGTATGTTTGCATAAACTGCCTTTTGAACTCCTAGCCATGCTGTGTTACAGAAACTTAATTTCAACTACTTTGACTTTTCCAGTTCTTTTCATAGAATTGTTCCAAAGTTGAGGAAACATTTATTCAGTTTCTAAGTACAGGTCAGGTATGCACTGAAACTGCTGCACTTTAGCCACACATCAAGGTTGACTGAAACTTAGTTCCCATCTACACAGCTCCTGGGTTCTGGGGGCTTTTGCCACTTCTGTTCCCTGCCAGGAAGCAAATTTATGGGAGACTGTTTATGGCCCTGTATTCATGCCTAGTGGTCATTGTTTCTGAAATATTACTGCCTAAAGAAAATAGAGAACCTTGAGTTTTGTCCTCTTCCAAATTCCTAGATCACTGCACAAGGCACCACCAAAGCATCTGTTCTCATTAGCTCTCCTGCTCCAACCCACTCCCCAAGTCTGAGAAATTTTCTCAATGTATGGGAAATTCTTCCCAAACTAATTTCTTCCAAATATCTTGCCTCGTTCTTCAGTCCTCTAAAACTCCCTTAGAGTGCTGGATATTGAAAGGTAAAGTCAAAAATAACCACATTTTTCCCTTTCTGCTTTGTGCCTTCTCTCCTGAGAGTGTGGAGTTGGGATAGGAATGTAGGGCTATAGATAGAATGGAGCCATAGGGAGGACCTCAGGGGAAACTCCAAGCAGCCTGCCACCAGATCATTACCATTGCAACAGCAGAGGGCTGGATGGAACACTGCATATGCTTTCTTTTTTTCCTTGATATTTTCTCCATTTTCTTTAAAAAGGTTGTCTCAAATTTGGATATCCTATATTTTACAAGATCACTGCTAAGTAAAGGGCACGAATATCACTGTCAGAGACCACTGAGTTTTTAGGAAAGAAGGAGCTAGGGTGCACTGTGAGCAGTTTGCCTTCCAAGCATGCCTCTCTTGCCCCCTGCTTTCTTGTATCCTAGAAACCCCTTTATTTGCTATTTTAATTTTATTTCCATATTTCTTCTGAGAGAAAGAGAGAGGCACCCTAGACAGGACCTTTATATGATAATCTGCCCCCAGCCTCAGCCAGCCCTAATCACAGGCACACACACAAGTTCTTAGCATGTGCAGGCAGGCAGGAAGGCTTTGGGACATGAACACCGGGCTGTCCCAAGTGGGTCCAGTTACATTACTACTGTGCCACTGCCTGGCCCCTGGAAAGGACTTTCTTCTCTCATTCAGGCACTTCATTTCTTCCTTCTGGGCAGAGATCCTTAGGGATCCTCCCCACACATCACCTCCTTTATCATAGATCCCATTCCCTCCATAATCTAGTTCATTCACCTATTTAAACTGACTGTTTCAGTGACTCAATCTCACAAAGGCTATGTGCATTACAAAGAAGGACAAATCTGGAGGGGTCACTAACAGACAGCCATGCGTTTTGGTGGTTGTAGACTCTCCTTACCACTTCTCAAGACCTCTCAAATAGAAATGCCTAACAACTAAAGAATATGAATTCTTTTTAAAGACATCATTCACAAAAATGATTATATATTCAGACTTAAAGCAAGTCCCAAAAAACGTGCGATGGAATAAAAATATATATACCAATCATACCTATAACTGAGTTACAATAATAGTAATATAACTAGCAAAAATACTACTGTGGAAATTAAGAAAAATATTTCTACCTATATATATCAAAGAAGAAATCATAATAAAAATGTCTTAAAATATAAAATACTATATTACAAAATGTGAAGGATACAAATAAAGCAGAAAATAGGACATTTGCAGACTTGATGCATATATCAGAGAACGAGGATGTGTGAAAATTAATGAGCATGCATCTGATCCAGATCCTTTCTTCAGAAAAGGACTTCCTGCCCAGTGGAAAGTGCAGTCAGCAGAAACCCTCTATCAGAGCCTTCAGGGTCTGCCTCAACCGAAGAGAGCTGCCTTTCCGTCTAGTCAGGCCCTTCTTGAGGCAGCCCATATCTAATAACAGAATGAAGGAGGGGTTTGCAGGCCCAGCCCAACTGTCTGAAGGACTGAGGCTTGAGGGGCTGCATCACTGTTCAATTTCTCCCTGTGCCTGAACTCCATTTCCTCCCATCTCATACCACAGACATTGCGTCGGTCTCTGCCTGGAAAGAATTCAATCTGAGATACCATCTCGAAAAATTAGAAAAAGCAAAGCACACTAAGCCAATGAAAGTTAAAAATGAAATGAAAAAGTATGACTAAACTGTACTGAAGAAAGCAAACATTCAATAGAGATGATTAACAGTCTTCTGAAAAAACTAATAAAATGTATAAGCCTCTAGTAAGGTTTATTGAAGAAAATAAGAGAGAAAGTATAATTAGTTACCAAAGGGATGGAAAGGGAAACATGACCACAAATGCTAGAGATAATCTATAAATAATAAAATGATATGAATATCAACTTCAAACTTCATCCAGTGCTTTTTAAAAATTGTAACAAATATAGGCAGTTCAAGAAAAATGTAACTTATTCAAGCACAAAGAAGAATTTGAAAATTTCAAAAGCCTGTAGCCATTAAAGTGGAGGAATTAGTAACTTAAAGCTTTCTACAAAATAATAAGCCATTCCATTAAGAAATTCTACCAAATAATTTTTTAATTTAAACATTTTATACCAAGCATAAAAAAGGTACAGAAAATGAGGAACCACTTCTTAACTCAGTCTATGGAGCCAGCACAGATTGATATGAAAATATAATAAGGATAGTATGTGTGAGAAAGGAAGTTGTAAATTTAAAAGTAAATAATAATAACAAATAAAATTAAATAAATAAGTCTTTAAAAAAATAAAAGAAGGAAAGTTGCAGATCCCTTTTACTTATCCTGCATGCAAATGTCTTAAAGGAAATGTTAACATCAATTTATGAAAAAGAAAATACTGAGTTTATAATGCAAATTTTTGTTTATAGCATTAGAAAATTAATTAACAAACTGTATTAACAGATTACAGAAAGAAGAGCAATTGTCTCAATGGTTTCAAAAAGAAGCCTTAATAAAATTCAGCATACATTCATGAAAAAGAAAAACTTTGGAAACCAATTTTGGAAAGAAGCTTTCTTAATTCAAAGGAAATTTATATATATAAATATATTTTAAATGTTTGACTAAATGACATTTTAAAATTTTTTCCCTTTTCATCAGAAATAAGACAAAGTCCCACTATCACCATTTAAATTGACATCATTTTAGAGATCTAACCCAATGCAGTAAAATAAGAAAAGAAATAAAAGTTGAGAATTGGAAAAGAAAATTAAAACTGTGTCTATATCTAGTTGATATGATTATTTATTTATTTATTTTGGAGAGTTTTATTTGTTTGTTTGTTTTTTGCTATAGGGTATATGCACTCGACAGAAAGACAGAGAGAGACAGAGAGAAAGAAAGCAAGAAATCACCCCCCAGGGAAGATGGCCACACCGCAATCCCTTCTCCTCCATTCTCTTCTCGGGATCTTAGGCATGCACACACACACGCACACAGGCACACGCGCCCAGCGTGAGTTTAAGCCACTGGGTCTGGGACTCGAACTACAGTCAGCTACATGGGAACCCAGCGACATAGCCATTATGCTAACTGCTGGTCCCAAGATGATATGATTCTGTACACAGAAAATCAAGAGTAATATACAAATAATTTTTTAAAAAATAATGTCAGTTTAACAATATAGCTGGATAGAATATCACTTTATAAAAACAACTGATACTCAAAATATTATAACAAGCCATTTAAAAATAAAACTTTGAGAAAGAGGTTCTCAATGATAGTATCAAATGCATTACTTCAACCAACTACATATACATAAACTTTGTAGCGATATATTAAATAAATGAAATGATATCTCATGGTAATGACTGAAACTATCAAAAATGTTTAGTATATTAAAACTGAATTATAGGTTTAATGCAATGATAGACACAATTCCTATCAAAATTATTTTTCCAAAACTTAAAAAGCATATTATTAAACATATATGGAAATGTAAGCAAGCCAAGGGTAGCTGAGACATTCTCAAGAAAGAAAAATGGGTCGAGAGAGCTTCCTTCAGTGTACATTAGGCTTATTTTTAAACTATGGTAATAAAATATGTATAGACAAATAGAGCAATAGAATAAAGAGCAGAGAGATAGACTTATCCATAATGGACCTGTGATGTATGACAGAGATAGCATTACAAATAAATGGGAAAACGGCAACATTACAATGAATAAACCTTAGACAATAAGCTACCTATACCAAAATAAAAACAAAAATTGAATCCTTTCTTTACTTCATACATAACCATCAGTCTAGATAGATTAAACACCTAAATATTAAACCTTAAAAATTATATAAAATAATCTCTTCAAAAGTTATGGTTAAAACCAGTTTCTCAAACAAGACTCAATAATGTACTGTCTACAATATAAAGTAAAATACAATACTTTTAACTACATTAAAATTAGAATTGCTTTAAAACTAACAATTTATGTTCATTAATTCAACATGAAGATAATAAAAACACAAGTCTAGATTAGTAGAAGGCATTTGCAGCAAAAAATTACTAGAAAAGTAAGTATCCAGGATATATAAAGAATTCTATTTATCAGTGAGAAATAAACTATCTATTTTTGTTTTTAAAGGGCAAACAAATTACATACACAAAGGACCTCAATATGTTTGAAGACAAGGCCAGAGGGTGGTGTAACAGCAAAACACAAAAACAAGTATCCAGGACATATAAAGTATTTCTATTTATTCATTTATTTAGATTTTTGCCATAAGATATACGTGCTCACCAAAAAGAGACAGAGGGGAAGGGAAAATAAGAAATCATCCCGCAATAGGAGTGCACACCACAATCCCTTACCTATTTTCCTCTTGGGATTTTGGGTATATTCTCAGGTACATCCGGTATGATTAAGAATGTCTACTTATTAAGAAGAAGAAAATGTTATATTTCTTTGTTAATGAACAAGAAAGTCACTTACATAAGGGACCTCAAGATGTGTGAAGGTGAGGTCAGAGGGTGGCACCTGATGTAGCATTTTTCAGAACATATCCCTGTAATTAAGAAACTGCTGACTCTATTTTCTTTAATTTTTGTATATTTATATTTTATTTCACAGCTTTAAAAATCAATGACAGTAAAAAGGATAGTAAGCTAATAAAAGCAATGATTGAAAACAACTTCTTAAAATGTCTTTATTTTATTTATTATTATTATTATTATTTTTCAAATTGTTATAAGCTACATACAGACTGATCAGAGAGAGAGAGAGAGAGAAGAAAAGTGAGAAAGCAATCCACTAGGTCCGGGATTCAAACCATTGTCAATCATGTGGGAGTCCAGCACTTCAACCACCAAGCCATCTGCCGGCCCCTAAGATGTTTATCTTTAAAAAGGAAGAGCATAGTTGGTACAGAAGGTGGAGTTTGAGGAGCTTTTTTTATAAGAATAGTATTTGAGTATTTTATTATATTTAGAGATTTAAATACACTGCAATATGCCAGAAATAAAAGAGACATTAAAGATGTGCAGGAGAGTAAGAGAATACATTATAACATGAACCTAAGAACTCAAGAAGTCATAGAATCAGGGAACCAGCAGTTAGCATAATGGCTATGTCACTGGACTCCCACATAGTCGACCGCGGTTCAGGTCCTGGACCCAGTGGCTTAGAATTCACACCGGGCGCGTGTGCGTGCGTGCCCAAGATCCAGAGAGGAGAATGGAGGAGAAGGGATTGTGGCATGACCATCCCCCCTGGAGGGTGATTTCTCGCTTTCTGTCTCTATGTCTCTCTCTGTCTGGCGAGCACAGGCGCCCTATAGCGAAAACCTCTCCAAAAAGAAAAAAAAAAAGAAGTCATGGAATCAAAACAGGGAAGTAAAAGAAGAAAAGGAAAGAATGGATGCAGATGAAAGTAACTGTGTGACTGACAGGCACGTGGAATCTGATGGCTCCATTTAATTTGTTTGGTAGAAAGTGAGACTACTCCATAAACTAGCTTTCTTGGCAACAGGAGACTGACAGTACTTTTCCTCTCTCATGCTCCAGATTGCTTAGTGAACGCCTCTGGTTTCTGCAAAGCCAAGAGTGGCACTATACAGATGATGCCCAGTGCAGATGCCAGCAAGTTCACCAGTGCCAGTGTTAAGGACATCCCAGCCTGCCAAGAGTTGGGGAGCTGTCTCTTCAGCTGCCAAAGGTGCATGCATCAAAGCTGCAGGAGACTGCTGAGCTCAAAGTCCTAAAAGATTTTAATTTCTAGCAATTGTTTTATTAAGCTCTCCATATCCAACCCATGAGAGAAGAGCTAGAGGATAACCAGAGTTCCTTCTGACAATACCTTGTATATACTTCAATTCTTTCTTTGGGATGTATCTGGTGCAGGCATCTTCAAATGCAGTGTTTCTGGAAAACGTTATGTGTTGTTTTTGATTCAGTAAACATAAGGGAACATAAGATTTTACATCATTAACAAGCTCCCAAGACAGTCAGTGGCATGGTGGTCATAGCAGCTGGATCTCACATGGATATGTGAGCTATGGATAGACAGCTAAAGGAAAGTGATCCTGTTGACAAGTTCCAGTAATATTACGCCTATGGAGTGTAAAACCTTTGTTTAGCATAGTGAGTCTCTTTACCCAAGGTATACTTACAAATCAGGTTAACTGCCTGATTTGAGTCCTGGACCTGACGATTAGAAAAACATGGTAGGCACATGTGCATGCATCCCCAAAATCCCAAGGGAAGAATGTAGGTGAGGGAATTGTGGCAAGGCCTGGAGGTGCTTCTCTTTCTTCTCTCTCCCTCTCTTTCTCCCCCCCCCCCCGACCGAGTACACATGCCCTGTAGTAATTTATATTTAAATACTATAAAATAAAATCAGTAAAAAAAAAAATCTCCCAGGTGATCTTGACGTGATCTCAAGCCACACTCTGAAAATCAAAATCCTAAGAACTTTATGTAAAAGGCCTAAAAGGTTTGTAATAGCTATCCATATAACATTTCAAAATATTCCTAAATTATAGGTAAATACATCTTAAGTTCAAACTGGGACACTCTGCAAAACTACCTATCCAAGTACATGATTAGCACATCTGTCAATCAAAACTAATTTAGTACCTTCTATGTATCTCACTAGGTGGGATGCAGACAATTAGTGAGTATTGTTTCTGCCTTTGCTCAATTTATTTTTGACTAAGTGAGAGGCAGCAAGATACTTAAAAAGTGTTAAGAATACTAGGGGCACTCAGACTAAAATAGAGTATTCAATGAGGTACAGTCCTGTACTATTCTAAATAAGCTCTTTTCCTCTTTCGTTTTGGTTGCTGACATATTATCAGATTCCTTGGCAGACCTTAAACAAAACTCACGGAACTAGAAATCTCAGCCCCTCTGTATATACCATTGTCCTATCCTGTTGATAAGTTCCAGTACTATAACATCTATGGAGTGTAAACCCTTTGTTTAGCATAGTGATTCTCTTTACCCCATGTATACTTACCAACAATTTTCACTTATTCAAAAATATTCTTTCTCTTAAAGTAAGAGAAGAGACTTCTAATTTGAGAAGATGAACAGCTGGTAATATTCAATTTGGGATTCGTTCTATCTCACTTTTGCTAATCAAAATGTACACACACACACACACACACACACATGCACACGAAGGAAAAATTATTGAAAATAGACTTCTGAAAAAAAGTTTTAAATTTCAGAATCTAGAAGTTTGATCCTATAGTGCAACAGTTAAGGGAGCTGGATTTCACATGGCTGAAAACTCACATACTAGCTCCAGACACTTAAGAAACATACTGTGTGTGTGTGTGTGTGTGTGTGTGTGTGTGTGCATGTGCCTTCCCAAACTCCTGATAGGAGGGAGAAGTGGAGGAGGGGCATGGCCATGCCCCATGGGAGTTCTTTTCTCTCTTTTCCTGTCTCGCACATGCCCTCAGGCAATGGAAAACAGGTAAAACTTAAGATCTAGGGAAGAAATTCTACAGGTATTCAAGAATCAACAGATAGACAAAAAAGAACCAAAGTCTAGCTGATCTCAGACTACCCTTTTATTACATGAATAAAACAAAAATAAATAAAATAAGAACAAAAAAAATCTAACAAAAAATAAGTAAAAGAAAGAGAAAGAGAGAGACATCATGAGGTTTTAGGTCAAAAGCTGCTAACTAAAGATTTCCACATTCATTTAAGTTGTCGTTTGTATGGAAAGCCCACAGAGTGTTATTTTCAGATATAGAATGGCTCAAAAAGTAGCTACCCAAATATTTTTTTCTGAGGAAATTATTGAACCATATAGGTCAGTCAGTGGAAAAGTTATTTGAAACATTATTAAATATTCAAGATAGGAAGTTGTGATTTTCATTACAGCTTTTTTCAACTCAGTGTTTTTTTTTATTTTTATGTACTTTTTTTTTTCTTTTTTTAACATTTGATATGTGATATGCATTTAAACATTATGGTGTACTTGAAAGAAATATCTGGAATTTTTTTTTTTCTTTCAAAGGCAATTTAACCATGGCACCTTTTGGTTAAGATCATTGAAATGAATTAACCACTAACTTTACATGATGCAACTAAAACAGAATAATAAGAACAGTAATAATAATTCAGATCTAAAATTTTAAATTAATCAAATAAAAATCAAAAAGTATATAAATGAGAGAAAAAAAGTTAAAAATGTTGATAATGCGATTCATTCAGCAAACACTGTTTGAGTATCTACCATGTGCCAGGTATTTTGGTATACGGTCTTTATACAAAAGCTGATTTATTAGGCCAGAAGGTGGTGTGGTAGTTAGGCACTGGACTACCACATGGCTACCAAGGTTCAAGTCCCAGAACTGACACCTTGCTTTGTCACTTTCTCTCTCTCTGCCTCTCTCTTCCTGGTGAGCGCATGTACTCTATAGCAAATTTTAAAATAGTAATAATAAATAAAATAAATAATTATTTTTAAAAGCTGGTTTATCTTTTTTTAAAAAAAGAATTATTTTCTTTAACTTTATTTATTTATTTACTTATTTAATTATGGGGACAGAGAGGGACAGAATGAGGGGTGGAGAGAGAAGAGAGAAGTAAAGTAAGAAAGCAAACCGCCAGGTCTTGAACTCGAACTGCACTTGGCCATATGGGAGTCCAGCACCCTTAGCCACCACACCACCTACCAGTCCCAAAGCTAGTTTATTTTGAAGACTTAAAAATTAGAGAAATTAAATGAAAATATGGGGGCTTTTTTGGCATTCTTCTTCTCATAAATTTGTTTTCTGACTTAAACATTTTCATTGTTTTTGTCCCAAATAATATACATTTTTTAAAAAAATCAAGATATCCAGAGAGGGGTCCTGTCAGTGGCACAGTGGTAGCACACTGGACATCCTTAGGAAAGGTCCTATATTCACATGCCACGACCTCCCTGACCACTCAGGCATGTGTGTACCCATGATCCATGTTGGCAAAGGCCCGGGATAGATGATGGCATGAAGATCCTATTAAAGTTGCTTCTCTCACTCTCTCCTCTTCTTCTCTCAGTATAAATAAATAGCATTTTTCTTAAGTACAGACACACTGTAATCCTTCTTCTATTCTCCGTTTGGGATTTTAAGCATGCATGCATATGTACCTGGCATGTTTTTCAAGCTGCTGGGTCTGGGACTCCAACCACACAGTTAAGCATGTGGATTCCAGCTAGCTTAATCACCTTGCTCCTAGTTTGCCTTTTTTTTTATTATTATTATTTAGAAAGCTATATTCAATAGTTCCAATTCTCTCTGACTTAAATATCAAATATCAATTATTTTTAATCATTTGTTTTTCTCATTTTACATGTTTTGACCTTTAATTCTTGTTCTTTTATTTCTTGATTCCTAAGTATTTGGTATTATTCATTAATTCCACTTGAAAGAGAGAACTTAACTTATTGTCTTCTGTTGTCCACTGGGTGTCAAGCTATCCTCCAGCATGCTTCCTGTTTGCAACCTGTGCTCACAGGTGAGGAAGCATGTAGACCAGCATCAGTCCACACCTGTGGGTCAAGCAGAGAAGCCTAAGAAGCGAGAAGATGGGAAGCTAGTCATCTTTCTGGTGACTGAAGAAGGATTGACTGGGGAAAATGCCACTTTTTCCTTTTCTCCCATCACCAGTTATAAATAAGTTGTGCCAATTTTTTAGTTCTGTATGTTGACTTTTGACCCCACTATTGTCAAGCCACATGTTACTTGTCTATACCTCTCAAACCTCAGAGTCTGGCACTTCGTGGGAATTCTGCTGGGCATAAAGATGCATACTCCTACATATACTTAGTCTGCTGCTTTCTCCACTTTCAGATCACATCTTTCATTTGCTGTCAGTCTTCCAGCCATTGATTAAGTTCTCTGCTAAGCAGATGGACCACTTTGCTGTTCTCTTTGGTTTTCTGGATCAGTGCCATTTTTGTCCTTGACTATAATTTTAATGGGATGGCAGGAGGAGGAAAGAAAAGTGTGTGTTTTCAATGCACTATCTTGAACTGGACACCTAGACATATTTTTAAATAAAAAAATTTAAAGTATAATATATATTAGGATATTTTCCAAATGCTCGAAGGAAAACAAAACACAGAAAATATAATACTTTAGCAAAGCACAGACAAAAACAAACAAACAAACAAAAACCTTCTCTTACCACTCTGCAGGTGTACACATATATTTTCTTAACCATTCCTTGGTTAGTTTGCAAACTGGCACATCTTTTCTGCCATTAAGCGTTGTAATTTGGCACTGATGATTTTAAAAGTTTATGTGTTCCAAAATAATGATATTCATTTTTTTAAAGACTATCCTTAACAAGTACTGAAAAATGTTAACCAAGATTTAGGTGATTAAAAAAAACTTATTAAATTATTATTCACATTTTTTAAATTGATTAGGTGGTGTATGGTGAAAGGGTAGATATTCAGACTGGTGTATCCTGATTTTGTTTAATATTTAAATCACATCACTCAGATTGTCCTGACTCCAGGCTCACAAAGCAATCTACAGCTAGCGTATGTTTCTGCCCTTAGAGGGAGGTCAGGAGGAGACAGTGTTCTGATTACAACACAAGAGGGTCCTGTTTCTTTTATTCTTACTTCTCTGTAAATCTGTCTACTGATATTCTGATGTTATACAATAGGTTTCTTGGAATATTTCCTTTAAATGTATCTCTGAGCAACAGACCATTTCCACTCATGCTCGTACAGTCAGGTGCCTGTCATTACAAGGCTGCGTGCCAGACTGTGGGAGCAACCCTGGGAGTAATGTCTACCTAGTGTCACCTATGTCATCTCTGCCCTCGGATAGTGTCATCTGCCTCCTTGCTCTCAAAAACTCTCCTTTTGTCTGTGGAGCAATAGCATTGCTCAAAGAATCAAGGAAGGCCTGGATAAACAGAGGTGTCTGTCATAGCCTTGGATCTGAAGACTTAGTATTATCACAAACTAATTCCTCCAAGCAATTTACACATTTGGTGCAACTATACTATAATAAATAAACCCAAGGGGATTTTGTTTGCTTGCTTGCTTTAATTGGTGTTTTGCTTTGTATGGTGGAAAGAGGAAATTGACAAAGTAATTTTTCTAGTTCATTAGACAGTACAGACATCCAAGAAATGCCAATACAATTTTGAAACTGAAATAGGAGGAAACATTTAGTATTACCTGTTAATATAATGAAATACATTAAAATGCTACATTCAAAATTGTTCTTTTATAAGTATAGGTAAAAAGAAGAATGAAAACTAAGAAATAACAACTAATACATGCCTGAATTTATTAAGTTTTGATGTATTAAATGTCACATTTCAAATAAACACGGAAAGGAAATATTTATTTACAAATAACAACAATGAGGACCAACAGCGATGGTTATGTTTCTGACTCCATGTAGTTAACTGTGGTTCAAATTCTGAACACAGCAGCTTAAAACTCATGCTGGGCATGTGTGTGTGCATGCTTAAAATCCTGAGAGGACAATGGAGGAGAAGGGATTGTGGTGTGGCCATCCTCCCTGGGGAGTGATATAGTGATATTTTTGCTTCCCATCTCTCTGTGTCTTTCTGCCCCTCCAGCAAATGCACACACTCTATAGTAAAAATATCTCTAAAAAAATAAAGGAAAAAAACAGCAATGACTTACTACTTGGAAAAATAAACTGAAGGAAAAATAAAACTAGATCATATTACATCTTCAACCCAAATAAACTCCAGAATAAGGATTTAAATGTAAACAACAAAAGTCTTTAAATGTAGAAGAAACTCAGATGACATTTAAGCTATAAGCATATCTAATCATAGTTAAAAGTGTTGAAATAATAAAGGTAATTTTACGAAATAAATTTTTAAAATTTTTAATTTCAAAATTTTAAAACAACTCTAAGTACTAAACAACAATATGTTTGTAATAGTTGTGGAAAAGATTTGATGTAATATACAAATTTTTTAAAGATCAGTAAGCTAAAAAATGAGAATTCTAATAGAAAAATGGACGTGTCAGGTAGGCTCCACAGCATCGTGGCAATGTGCTGCTCAAGAGATGCCAGATCTCACAAGGTGACTGTGATTCAAATTCCCAACCTACCCAGCCTGAAACTCACTGGTCACAACGCAAGTCCTCAAGATTCTACAGCATGGAGGACTGGCAGGGGGTCACGGGTGACCAGACCTAATGGAGAGCACTACTCTGTCTCCAACCTCTCTCTTACTCTCACACAACACATACCATATCATGAATAAATGAAAACATACTTTTAAAAAAATGCGCATGAACCATAAATCACAAAGGCAGAAATGCAAATAGCTAATAAACATTTTATATCAATACTAATTTATGAAGCAAGTTAAAAAGGGAAATGTCATCCTTTACACATATTAGCATAAACGTTTAAGTCAAAGATAAAAAAATAGGAGCCAGTTAGTGGCATAGTGGATAAAGTGGCCAGCTGTGCGGTTCAAGTCTCAGGTCTGGAGGCTTGAATAACATGCAGAGTGCCTGTGCACACGTGCACAGAGTCCCGAAGGTGGGAGAGGTGGAGGAGAAGGCTTGAAGATCCCCCATGAGGCTGCTTTCTCACTTTCTTGCCCCTGTCTCATCTCTCTCTGGTAAGCACAGGTGCCCTCTGAAAAAAAATTTTTAGATGATTTAAAAATACTACTCAATGTCAGTAAGGGCATAATAAACAGGTCATCTAATGTTTCTTGAAAAGCCAAACTACAATATCACAACCTTTTTGCCAGTAAGTGTTGTAATATGGCATTAAAGGTTTTAAATCGTTCATGTTCTCAAATAATAATATATATTTTTCTTTATTATTATTATTTATACATTCAATCACTATACATCATCCTTCACAAATACTCAAAAACTTTAACCAAGACTTAGGGGATAAATAAATTAGTTACATTGCTGTTTATATTAAGAAAATATTTAAAGGAAAAGATATGTTCACTATGAATTAAATTTCAAAAATGTTTTCAGACATAGAAAAATACTTATAATACAATAATAAGTCTGTACATCTGTGTGTGTGTGACATGCATGCATGTATACCCATCTGGCAAAAATTGGAATACAAAATATGCACGTGTATACACACATTTTAAATATATATGGCAATTTAAAATAAGAAAGAATTTCATTATTGTTGATATTGATTTTATTGGTGGTAAATTGTTGGGGTTTTTAGTTGTTATTTTCACTTTGTACCTCCGTATGGTTTCCATATCCTTCATAATGAACATATGTAATATCTATACTTTCAAAAGAAATATAAGTATTATTTTCAATTTCAGCTACTGAATTAATATAACACACACAAAATACACAATGCTTCCATAATTTCTTACATAAGTAATACCTTGCAAATTGTATCTGTTCTACTAAAGAAAAAAATCTTCAAAAAAGATAAGTTTTAAAAAGCCCCATTATTTCTTGAACTTTTTAAAATTCCTTTCTAACACATTTCTAATAACTTGTCAACTTCCAGGTTTGATAATCAGATTAGCAAATTAATTTTGAATTATAATACCAGTTCATAAAATTATCTCATTAGTAGTAGCAAAGGAGATATTTAAAGTTAATATAAAAAGATAAAAAAAAAAAACAAGAAAATACTTTCCAAAACTTTAGAAAAGCTATCAAGAGAAAGTGTGAAAATAGGAAATAGGAAAAAAAGAAAAGAATTACTTATTTAACAAAAATGAACAGGCAAATCACTTTCTATTCTTCAACTGCCATTATCCAAATAAATCAAAAGCTGATGGGGCCAGATGGTCGCACAGAAGTGAGGCAATGCTCTGTGAGCTGACACACTCGGGAAGGTTCCAGGTTTACATCTGGAGCCTTCCTTGATCGCACCACATACATGTGCCCATAATCCTGTGTAGTCGATGCTGGGGATGACTCACAGTGCGGAGAGCCTGTTAAAGGTGCTTGTCTCTCTCTCTCTCTCTCTCTCTCTCTCTCCTCTCTCTATCAGAGTCTTTCTCACTCATGGAAGAAGGAAATAAACTTAAAAAGAATAAGCCGATGGAATCAAAAGCTTATAAACTTTATCAGAGCTTACAAGGCCATAGGTAATCCAGCTTCTCTTGGCCTTATCTCTGTTGTTCTGGAACACAAACTCCTATCTCCTGACCCTGCTTCAGAGGAGGCAAGAGTGTGTCATTGTAGCACCTGGTGCATAGAAAAGAACCTATACAGCAGAAAGAAGATTGACAGAGAGTGAAAAGGAAAGCCTTCTTGCTTCTTTTCCCTTCCTGTTCTCTGAAGAGGAAGCCCTTTATTCTTCGCTGCTTTCTGCTCTCAAAGTCAAGTTGCTAACCATGATTTATAGTTTAGAGATGTGATTTTGCTGCCTCATTTTCACTCTTTATATCCTCTTGTGCATCTCTTTCCTTCTCTTTCATTTCTTTGGTCCTATGCACTCCTCCCATTTCTTCCTCTCTCTCATCACCAGGCTTATTCCCCCTTCTCTGTAGGAAATACTTATTTCCCTTAGGCCACCATCATTCAGTGGATATTCTTCATATTGTGTACTTTCGTCCCCAGACTCCCACAACACTCACGTCTGAGAGTTCAAGATAATGCTGGGCATGGCCAAAATATAATCAACAAAAAGCAAATGAAACTCCTACTTCCATGTCTTAAGTGTGCATTCATGTACAGCTGTAAATAATTTCCATGCTTTCTTTTGAGATTTTAGATGTGGAATTATAGATCAAGGAATCTTGTTTTCTTTTTTTTAAAGAATTATTTATTTAATTTTATTTATTCATTCATTTATTTTAATTTTACCAGAGGCACACACACACACACACACACACACACACACACAGAGAGAGAGAGAGAGAGAGGGAAAGGGAGAAAGCAAACCACCAGGTCCAGAACTCGAACCGTGGTCAGCTATGTGGAAGTGTCAAGTGCCCTAACCACCGTGCTACCTGCTGGTCCCATTGATCTTGTTTTTCTTTTCTTTTCTTTTTTTTTTTTTTTGAGAGGTTTTTGCTATAGGGTGCGTGCACTCGCCAGACAGACAGAGAGAGACAGAGAGATAGAAAGCGAGAAATCACCCCCCAGGGGGGATGGCCACGCTGCAATCCCTTCTCCTCCATTCTCCTCTCAGGATCTTGGGCATGCACGCACACGTGCCTGGCGTGAGTTTAAGCCACCAGGTCTGAGACGTGAACTGTGCTCGACTACATGGGAGTCCAGTGACATAACCATTACGCTAACTGCTGGCACCTTGATCTTTTTTTTCTGATTTGCTTGTACAGAAGGCATGATCATGAATCTATGTTATAACTACTTTCAGTTGTTTCAAATTAGATACTTTACC
>NW_006159784.1:815215-822687 GCF_000334495.1 Tupaia belangeri chinensis
TCCCTACCGATATATTAGCACTCATATTCAAGCTTTCTCTTTGGACAAGAGTTTCGATCTTTTTCTGAAATACACATTCATAACATCAGTGATAGTTTGTCAACCCTATCTTACTGGGTTGGTTAGTAATACTTACAGATGTACAAGTACAGACAATACAGCATTTCTGCTCTCTTGATTCAAGAGAAATGCTGCTGCGTGATGTCATTTTGAGCTTCCTAGAACCACTTCTGTTGAACTGCATGTCACTATCATGCTTTAGCAGATGATCTGAAAAACTTATCTCTTCTTGAAAATACTGGTAATGACATTGTCCACAGCATCAAGTTGGCATCTCTTCTCAGGAATCATGAGTTTAGGTCACTGGAATCTCAGAACAAAAAAAAAGCAGATTATATCTGCCTTTGCTCAGTTTTCATTTTAGAGGCACCATAATTTTTGCAACAGATTGTGTTTCACCTTTCTGGTGGCTTCTGGCAAATTTACAGCCAAATCTGAGGCTTATCTTCAGCAGTGGAATAATGTCTTATGGTATTCATTATGTGTTATCAAATCTCTCTATTTATCCTATTTTCCAGATTTCATTTGCCTTTTGCTACCATTTTCTCACCTTTATTTTTTTAAGTGCATCCCATAATATGCATGCAAATAGAAAGAAAGAGATAAGCTGTCTCAAATCACATTCTAGAATGGTTCAGAGGCATAAATAAATCAATAGTGCTTTTCATAACAACATCAATAACACTCACTCCAGTAATACACTTTTTCTCATGCTTGTGTTGGAGTCTGTAACTGAACCTCTGAAAATCTGTACACAGCCCAATGCACTGTGTTCTTAGGTTCATTCTAGGTAAGACAGGAATCTGCCCCAAAATCTCAGAGAAAAAAAAAATTTACAGTTTCTAAAGGCCTATGCCAATTTACATCACATTATTTCATAGCACAATTGTAGGGTATATGGATATTAGAGAAAATCAAATCAGTCTATGGCACTAGAGCAGAAATGAAAGGTTCATAGAGTAGATAATACAAAACATATCTGGTAGAATAATGAGATTTGCATTCTAATCATCTTTTTCTTGGATATTTTGTTTTTCTGTATTCATTTCCTAGTCCAAAACTCTTCAAGTTTTGAAGGGTTACAAGTGATTAAAACTTCTCCACCCAGGAGCAGTGCCTTGAGAACACACTTTGCAAATCATCACAGAAAGAAATCAGTCTGGGACTAAAAGTGAAAATGGTTTGATCCACTTGCCTTAGGTAAAAAGCCTTATTTCAGAGTCTTGCTCTGAATTAAGTGTGGAGATTTATTTATTTACATAACTTATTTTCTTTCTGACTACCAGTTTTATTTCCCACTCTCTGCTGGGTTTGGCCAGAGAGGGGAAGATTGTCCAGAATGTAGTGCCTAATGGGAAGAAAAAAGAGTGATGACAGATAGTCTGTGGGAGAGGGAGAAATTAAAGAGGGCACAAAAACTCCAAGTCAGAACTGCTGACACGGAGAAGAGCTTGGGTAGCCTCAAACACAAATGGGGAACACAGAAGAAGGGAAGGTTCTATGACCATGCGCTGTCAATGCACATGGCAAGTGACACCAAATCTGGAAAAGAGAAGAAGGCTTCTAAGGTCAACTCTACTCACTCTCCCTCTGGGGAGACAGTTGCTCTCAGTGCATCTGACAATAGCTTCGATCAGAATTTTCCAAGCAATGCAACCCATTACTTATACCTTGAGACAGAGCCAGCTTGGAGAGCCACTGCACTGGGAACTGAAGGGGTCTGACCCCTCAAAGAAGACTGAGTTAGTGAGGAACACGGCTTGCCTACAGGTGCTACACCTTCTACTCTCAAGCCATCTGCAGTAACTCCATGCTGACATCAGGCATTTGTCCTGAATTAGAACACCTCCAAGAGCCCAGTGTGGGGCGGGTACAATGGAAAATATAAAGCACCTTTAAGGAGAAATCCAGTCTTCAGGCTGAAACAAGGTGTTGGTACTCTTAGGGACTCTAGTATTAACAAGGGACAGCACATTTAGAAAAAAAAAAAAAATCATACAAATAACTATGCCCAGACCATTAAACATGTTCTTCAGATGAATGCTGCCAAGTCAAATCAGAAAGACATTATGTGACTCTGCAGGGATGTGGCTTGCTGGAAGGAAATTAATCTAAAACTCAGACAGCTTGGTAAAGGATCAGCCTCTGCTTAGATCCGGGGGTCTCTTCTTTTCCTCTGTGGCTGTAATGGGTACCAGTTCTTATACTGGCAGAGACAAGGAGTGGTGTACTGCTACCTCAGCCCACTCTTTGGCCCCTCTTCTTAATAGCTGTTCTTCCATCTGAGGCTTCCTTTGATTCAGCCAGCAGTCCATGCAGCCAGAGCTAAAAACCCTCTTCAAGTGGCTAGGAAAATTCCCAAACACAGCATTTGCAGATAATGTAGAGGCAAAACTTGTTCTGCGTGCCAGGCTCAACCTGGTCAGCATGAAAAGTGTAGGTACCTTGGGCAGGGCTCCCCCTTGAATGGCTTCTATAACCAATAATCTTCAAATATTTATTTAACATGTATTTGTAATGGAGGAAATTGTTTTCTATTACACAAATTATATAGTTAATTTGAATTGATAATATAAGTTATATTTTACCTAGAAAATATTTTGAGAAACATGAGCAATGAACAAATAAACAAACAAACAAAAAAAACTTTCATTTTTTTTTCCTTCTGAAAACATTTGGCAAAACTTTTTTTTCTTTCCTATAGTTCCTGTTATCTTTTTCTTTTTAGAAATCCTCAAATAATTAATTATTCATGGCTTAAATTTATATAAGAAAACAAATGACCTATACCTAGTAAATGATACTACAAGATTTTAGAATGTCAACTAACTTTAACTAGTCCGTCTATTGAAGACTGTCAGTTCTTAATTTGTGGCATTGCTGGAATTTAAGAATTGAACAAAAGGACATGAAGACTGAGCACAGGGACCAGCAAATGGACTCCAGATTCAGCGGCTTGAAACTCATGCCAGGTATGTGTTTGTGCATGCCCACAATACCAAGAGGAGAATGGAAGAGCAGGGATTACAGCATGGCCATCCCCTCTAGGGGAGTGATTTCTTGCTTTCTGTCTCTCTGTCTCTCCAGCAAGCACACACACCCTATTAAAAAAAAAAAAAAAAGATGGAGCACAGTTGATGGAGTGTGACCAGATCAAGCATTCATGTAGAGTCAGGGCTGCAGTCAGTATCATGGAAAGCAAAGTGAAGTTATCTGCAGGTTGAAGTAACTGAGAAGCAGAGAGAGTATGCTTGAGAGAGCTGATCTTTGGAGAACAAAACAAGAAAATAGAGCAAATATGTAAAGAAAGCTGAGATGAGATGGGAGTTCCAGAATCCCATAAAAAATGGAGGGAGAAATTGCCTTTATTAACTTGTCTCCTTCCTGTCCTTTGTAAACTACTCCATTCTGAAAACAGTCAGCCCCTTCTCAGCCTTTTCCTTCCCCTTGAACTAGTTTGAGTAGGCTTCCATTACTTAAGACCAGTGGAGTTTTAAGACCAGTTTGTTGTGTGTGCATGTGTATGTGTATGTGTGTGTTTGTGTGTTCAGAGATCTCAGAGGAGAGAGAATTTGGGATCCAGTTCAAGGAAAGAGAGTGTCAGAGGGATTTCTTCAGTCTCAGCAACAAATCAGCCAAGGTATTGAGCAACACAGAGACAATATTTATTTATTTATTTATTTATTTATTCACACCAGGGGTATTGAAGAGATTTTCACTATATGGTATGTGTATTTGCCAGAGAAATGGAGAGAGAGAAAAAGTGAGAAATCACTCCCCCAGGGGAGATGGTCATACTGCAATTCCTTCTCCTCATTCTCCTCTTAGGATTTTGTGCATGCACACACATGTGCCTAGTGTGTTTTTAGCCATCAGGTCCAAGACTCAAACTGTGATCAGCCATGAGGGAGTCCAGCGCCTTCCCACCACACAATCTGCTGGAGCCGAGAGACATTTATTGAGCACCTACTAAGAACTGGGTGCAGTTCGCTAAGTAGAGAGAGGTGCAATGGAAGGAAGGGTTTGTCCCATGGGTGGTTGCAAGGCTGACAGGAAGATCTTAAGAATTCAGCTACAGGAATATGCCACAACCAAAGTGGAAGCCAGGGAAAGATGTGCCAAGGCTGAGATTCTAGAATAGTGCCTTGGAAGATGAATACAACAACACAGAGACATTAGGCTCTCAATCTTCTTCCACTGGCTGTTACATACAGATAGTAACAGAAAGATAGAAAAATTACTTAGAAACACATAAAGCCCCAAGCTATGCCCACTATCAAAACCCTGTAAATGTCAGATATAAATTTTATTTATTCCAGAACACTAATTACACTAATTAATGCCTCCAGGGCATTAATGTCAACATTGATAAGAAACAGATAAATACAGCCACTAGAAAATATGTAGATTAAATATATTTGGTGTATTTCAAGGGAGAAAGTGTTCTCAGCAGAGTGGAAATGGGGTACAGAAGTCATTGAAGGTTTAGAGATCCTTACTGGGACTGAGAAGACTGCTGTCCACTTCCTCCTGAGCTCAGCAAGCGTGATCTGCAGGCCTCTTTGCTAAGTTAAGGAAAATAAAATATATGACCTCATGTAAGCACTAGAAATGGGATCACTGATGTTTTGTCAAGTTCAACCTCTTACCCAAAACACAAACAAAAATTTGGTAGTTGTTCAATTTGAGAAAAATTGTTGCACTGTGTTATCAAATCCTATGAGACCAAAGCTTCAGATTAATCAATAGCACAATCTGACTTCTGTCGTACTGAATTAGACCCAAGAGCTAGAAATCTTTCTGAAAATCAAGAGAATGCTTCCCCTGTACCACAGCAGAGGGCATTTTCACTGACTCTGGCCCTATCAAGGAAAAGGCTTTGGTGACACAAAAGCATTTTCTGATGCTCTATCATTGTTTTCTTTTTATTCGACTATATATAACTCTTGGGGCAGGCAGGACAGTGAATGAGTGTGCTAAGTTTGCACATAAAAGGTAAACCTTCAGAAACATAAAATTTCACTTTCAATACACTACTTCATAAACTAAATCACCCCCCAATCCCATGTTTTAACAAGTAGTCTGCCTTTAAGATTTGGAAACCAAAATTGCTTTCTATTTTAATCGATGGAAAGCAAGCTTTAACTTATAAATGGATTTTTTCCAGAATTCTTTATAAACCACTGAAAATGGATGTTTATAATGGAAGTCCACTTGGTTCTCCATAAAGCTAATTCTGGCTGGATAATTCCCTTCAGGCAGCAACAAGCATTGTTCTCTTCAGCTCCTGTATAATTAATACCAAGACACAAATATATTCCTATCTATTTTAGGGGAGCAGAGTGGTGAGAAAAAGAGAAGGGGAGATGATACTAGTGTCAAATGAATTCTCTAATACGTTTCCCCACTAGAGAGAAAGATAAATTAAATGTGCAATAAAAATTTAATAGCGAACAGTGATTGCACTATAGGAACCCTGATAGAAATAAGCATAATGGCATAATAAATTTTCTTGTGTGAGGAATGATTATTTGGAGCTTTAAGCTTTGACAATTCTTGTAAATCTTATCCGTTTGTTAGCAATTAATAATATTAAATTGCTTCACATCTCCCTAGATAAACATCAGCAATCTTTCAAATCATTGTTGAAGAAATGCATAATCTAGTGCATACCATTACAGAACTTTTTTAAATTTCTGGGATGTTAAGTAGCACTGTTCCAAGGAGAAATAAAAGCAATTTAATCCTTACTGCTGATACAGTACATCAACATATATTTGTTAAATCTCACTTCGTACTTAGCAGAAAAAGCTAGCTGCTCATCAAAACCTATTTTTGTCTTCTAGAGTATAGACTTGTGTCTGGGAAGTGGCTGCCCAGGACAGGACTACATCCCCAGTCCCCTATGTCTCTAGTGTGGTCATATGACTCATCTTTGTAATAACACTGATGGGAAATGATGTTTGCATTTGTAAGCCAAGACTTAAGTGGCTGCTCTATCCTCTTACAGCTTCTGCAAGCTCATGTAGGAGACAACAAAGTCATAGGTAGAAAACAATCACAAGTTGAAAGGAGCTGGCCCTGAATATACATGGGGAAAAGTTACTCATGAGCAGGAACAGAAACCCCAGCTTTGGTTAAATAAGATACATAGTTCTATTGCATGTAAGTTATTACAGATCTGAGGGTCTATTTGTCACAACATTTTTACCTGACCCGACTAATACAGTACTACTTTTGTAGACTTTGTAAGATGAATAAAGGAAAAAGTGAAAGTCATTGTACCTCTTACAAAAGCTATACTCTAGTAAAAGAAACAGAGAATATAAAATAACACAACAATATTTAACCATATAATATTTTAAGAGATGCCAGAGAATAATGTAAGAGTAAATTGACAAAAAAACTGACATCAGGACAAAATACTAGGCATTCAAATACAAAAAATATTTATTTGAAAATATCTGTAGAAAAATTATGGGTTCTGCTAGTGAGAGCTTTAAGATATGCTGCTAAATATAATAAAATAATTTATAACAGGATTTGTTCTTCTGGCAAATTTTTCACTTGGACAAATACAACTAAAATTTCTGGAATCCTCTACACTTTTAGACGTGCTTCAGTTCTCATCATTACTGGCCCCAGGATCTCAGCTTTGTCTGTAGTTATAAACTTAGTTTTTCTTGTAATGCCAACCTTTGACCTGATGAGGTTGCTTATACTCTTTCATTTTGTTGCTTCATTAAAGCAGTATCTTGTGGGGCCAGCAGGTGGCATGTTGGTTAAGGGTGCTGAACTCGCACATGGCTGATTGTGGTGTGAATCCTGGGCCTAGTGCTTGCTTTCTCAGTTTCTCTCTCTTCCTCTCTCACTCTGCCCCTCTCTGATCAAATAAAAATAAGTAAATAAATGAGTTAAATGAAAATAATTATTTAAAAAAAGAAAGCATCACATTATGATTAATCTTTTCTCATTTAGTGTAAAATATTTTCTATTTCACTCATTCTATTTTACTCATTAAGTTTATAAATTCCAGATAAAAGAGATTTAGTTCCATTCTTGCCCAAATCAAAAGAGTTCTAGTGATACACACGATGTACCCATATTATTTTAAAAGTGATGCATTATCATCTCAATTGATGTGGAGAAAGCATTTGATAAAATACAACATCCTTTGTGATTAAGACTCTCAATAAGATTGGTATAGAAGGGTCATTTCTGAACACAATAAAAGCAATCTATGAAAAACCTACAGCTAACATTATACTGAATGGGGAAAAGCTGAAAGCTTTTCCTCTGAAAACAGGTACTAGGCAAGGCTGCCCACTTTCTCCACTGCTCTTTAATATAGTACTGGAAGTCTTAGCTATTGCAATCAGAGAAGAGAACAATATTAAAGGCATTCGAATAGG
>NW_006159784.1:823834-847930 GCF_000334495.1 Tupaia belangeri chinensis
ATATGGGCGTACCAATAATAAGAAAGCCAAAGTGCAATCTACTGTTTCAGTTAAGCTAAATAAACTTAATATGAGAACACTTAGATTGGCAGGTAGATGTTCATCTACTAGGTGAAGCATGAGTCTTCAATGGCAAAACACTATTCTTTCTTTTTTTTTATGTGTGGGGAAGAGATTTTTGATAGGGTTTCTCCATGTTGTGATGGAATACTACTCAGCCATAAAAAATAATAAGACCCTGGCATTTGATAGAAAGTGGTCAGGTATGGAGGATCTATTGCTGAGTGAAGTAAGCCAGGCTATGAAAGAAAGATATTGCATGTATCCACTCAATACCGACTATCTGCACTCTATGGTAGAGAGTGAAAAATTGGAGGACATAAAAGCAGTGACGGTACTTAACGAGAATAGGACAGTGTGGAATGAGGGGGGTAAAGAGAAGAGGATAGAGAAAGATAGCAAGGGAACAAATAAGCAGGACGTTAGTGAGAATCAGATATGGCTTATTACCTGTTGATGATGGCATGTATAGTATTCTCAACTGGATTGGTCTGAGAAGTATTTCATGATGGGTAAAGTCTTTTTACAAGCAAAATTAGAAATAGTGATTGACTGTTTTAAAAATAATTAGAATAATAAAAATTTAAAAATTTTTAAAAATTTTAAAAAGAAAAAAAAGAAGGAAAAAAAGTGATGCATTGACTGTTACTACTTTTTAGATACTGAGGATGCAATAATGAACAATATGATGAAGTCTATGCCCTTTTCATTAGATGATAATGAGGCTCCTTATAAAGGAGAGGATGGGAGTAGGAGAAGAGCCTGAGGAAAGACATTAAGGAGAAAAATAGAGAGGCAAGACATTTATGGGACAAAGAAATAGGTTATTGTCTGTTGAAGATACATGTATAGTATTCCCAACTGGACTGCTGAGAAATGCATTCATGTTGGAATATTCACTTTATAAGGTAAGTGACATATGTGATTGAATGTATAAAAAATTAATATAAAAATATTTTTAAAATAAAGGATGATGCCATGTCATATACTAAAAGAACTGGATGAATTAAGCCTGTAAGTCTACAGATGACCCAGTGGTAAAAGGATAATTGTGCCAACAGATAGTGAGGTGGTTAAGGTGCTGGATTCCCACATGGATGACTATGATTTGAGTCCTGGACCAGGAGGCTTGAAACTCATGCTGAGAGCATGTGTATGCTTTCCCAAAATCTTCAGAAAAGAATGGAAGAGAAGGGATTGTGGTGTGGCCATCCTCCTTTCTCTCCTTCTCTCTCTGTCTCTCCAGCAAGTGCATATGCTCTATAGCAAAAATATCTCAAACAAAAACAAAAAAAGGATAATTGCATTCAAAGGTTTAAAAGTTTTTCCTATTGAATATGAATTAGACTTACTTCTCATGACTTCTGTCCACTGTATCCCAAGTAACTAGAACCTAATCTGCCTCAATAAGTATATTTTGAATGAATGAATGTCACCCTGAGTCTAGGAACTTGAATAAATTCCACACCCTTTCCATTTGCACCATAAGAAATGGTGCTGTGATACTTTGGAGGAAAAACATCACTTAAATTCTTTGAGAATCAGGACTATTGAGTAAAAACTATAGGAAGAAGGATTTGGACTTCATGTTAAGAAACAATTTCCAACGTCAGAGTGCTTTATCTTTTTCCTAAGAGAATTAGTTACTGGAGATTTTCAAGCATTGCAGATTGCATAGCAGTTTTGTTTTTGTTTTTGTTTTTGTTTTGTTTCATTTTTGGTAAGTTATTCAGGCTTTGGAGATTCTCAAGCAGTACCTCAAGATACTCTGAACTTTTCAGTGTTGTGGTTAGGAACAAGCAAACAATAGCCCTAGGGTACCTAATAGATGAGAAGGTAAAAGAACAGTGAACCAGGACCCCATAAATAGTCCACAGAGGAGGACTAAACTACTAGACAAGACTAATGAAGTTAATTAAAGGGGAGGAAACTCATTAGAAACTTTGTCCAGCAGAAAATTTCCAGGGCCACACATATAAACATTGCACCCAGTTATAGAGGACTCATCCCTGAGCCCTGAATGCAAGGCTTAACTATGAAGAGCCAGTGCACTGGTTTGCAGGGGAAAGTGAGGGTTCACAGCAGTCATGGTTGAACCACTTGAATCTGACTTGAGAGTCTGTGTGTATTAGCTCTACTACTTTGAAAAGGCCATTCCAACCTCCAGGCTCATAACCCAAATAAGGATAATAACATGGAACTGGTGTGTAACATTTAAACCTAAGAAATGACTCTGAGCACACAACTTGCTTCCTGATGTGTTTTAGGGGCCTCATCAATGTGTTTCTCCCCTGTTTTCTTCCAGCCTTGAAATCATATAATTCTTTCTCCACAAGAATCTTCAAAATCTTTTTATTTTCATTTCCTATTGTGAGACTTTAATTCATCATCTAAGGAAATCAGATGGTATTTATAGATCCATGGAACTACAATGTGTCACTTAAACTAAGACACAAGCAAAGCCAGGAATTTTTGTGGCTCCTGCAAGTTTCACGCTACCCAGTTTGGTCATTGTGTAAGACTGATAGTGTTATTCAAAATTAAGGTGTAATGCCTCTGAAGTTCACTGGTATCTGAAGGACCCTTTCTAGAATGTGTCTAAATCACCTAGAATCAACACAGCATCATAGAAATGACAAACATGTATTTTTACATTTAAATCAGAATGTGGAAGAAAATCCAAGGCTGCCATATGTTCCTGTCTTTGTCCAGAAAATCTTTCATTACACAAGCATGATTCCCTTCTGACCAGGAGTTACCAGGATTACACCAAATAAAAGTGTGTTGGCGTCACAGTAATCAAAATAGAACTGATTCTACCCTTCAATCTTCAAGTTCTTTTCAAATCAAACAAAATATGACCCTAGACACATCTCTCTCAGGCAAGGCATTCCCATGGGAATGGAGTAAAAGGTCCTAATGCATTTTCCATTTACAAAGCAACTTTCCCTATATTTAGATCAGTCAGTTTGTAGTTGAGTCCAAAAATTCAAAAGAATCTGACATCTTTTCTGCCTAACATGATTGTGATTTTCAGAGAATCTTGTTCTCAGAAATTCTTACCCATCTCTCAGAAATAGGCTCTTTTGTTGGGATAGTTCCAGCCATACAAATGTTTCTTCATTTCCATACTTGCAAACTGCCTAATTCATTTTGTCAATGCATGGTTTTGCTCTTTAAAGGATCTGTCTATGATGCACTCAACCAAATCAAATAATCTGGTTGTCACCCAATATTAGAATAACGATTATTAATGCTTACAATGATTGTTTCAGGCCACTTAAAATGCCTTATAATCTCTCAATGAGTATTAAATCTGAGCTATTTATGTTTGTCTGTTTTTATTTTGCAATAATATTTTGATATCTGGGTAAGTTATTTGTCCTTAATATGAATTAGGTGTACTGCCTTTTTTATTTTTCTTTTGAGATATGAAGTTACATAAGGAGAGCAGAGGCAGGGCCAGGAAACATCAGAAGATGGGGAAAATGCCCCAAAATCAATGCAGAGCATTAGAAGAAAAAGTACTTAAAAGAAAGGGTGAGGAATACAAGATGATTGACATAAAAATAATGCTTTATTTTTCCATATAGGTAGCCAGAAGTGACTCAAGTGCCAAGTGCCACAGAGAGATTTTTAGAAAGTGGATAACATGATATTTCTGAATTAGAGTTTTGAGATGGGGTTCATGGTGAGTGGTTAGTTTAGGCTTCTGAGCAATTCACACTTTAGATCAGAGTCATTTCTGAGAACTCATCAAAATTTGGTCCTTTATTCCCTAAAAAATAATTGATTCACCTAAAAATGTAGCATACTGAAATTGAAAGAGATGGATTTCTGCTTTAAATTATGTCAAAACTGATTCTGCAAACACCTGTAATCTTTCTTTCTGTTTGACAGTGCATCTCAAAACTCCTCATACTGTGTCTAAGTCTTAGTTAACAGGGAATTGAGGACATCAGGGCATACTGGAGCCCTACCTTGATGGGCCACTGAGCACAAGCAACCACTTGAATCAAGGCTGAGAGGCTCCAGGTAAGGACTGGGAAGTGCCTTTTGAGCAGCATCTTTCTCCTGAGAGCTGGTAGTGGAGAAGGAGCACACAATACTTCAAAAAGGGGTGGGGCTTTCCAGATGGAATGGAGGCTTAGAAGCCTAAATAATAGATACCATCAAATAGATTAATAAACCAATTGTTGACAAGCAAAATGGCATCAAGAGGACAGTGGGCAGGGGCCAGATGGTAGCACATTCGTGAAATGTGAAGCTCTGCAAGGCAATCCCACATGAAAAGGTTCCCTTGTCAAGTCCAGAGGCCTCCCCGAGTGTGCTGGATGCATGCTTGCTCATGATCCAGGGCTACCTGGTGCTGTGGAATGGATCACTACATAAAAATCACATTGGGGATACTCCTTCTCACTCATGAGAGGAAAAAAAAAAAGACAGAGCACAAAGAAACAAAGATTTAAAAATACAGAGATTTATAAACTAGCTTCAGAAGAGACTCTGTGGGGCAACAGCAGCCATCCTAGGACCTTGCCTTGAATTTATAGAACCTTGCAGAGCAGACAAAGGTAATATGGCCAAACCACCATCACTATTACTATCCTTTTTTCCTTGTTATTCTCTCCCTTTTACTGTATTCTATTTAGTATGACCTGAGTAATGTAGGTACATGGTTGTTACCATGTGAAATAAGACTATGGGACACAGTTGATGGAAGAACATTAACTCACAGTTTAAGGATGGAAAAATTATTTATGAATAGAATATGAAAACTTATGAATGACCAGCCCATGGTATGGTGGTTCATATAGCTGGATCCCACATGGCTGATGACATAGCTCAACTGCATGGACAAGCAGTTGGAAAAACACACCAGGCTGATATATGTGTATGCCCAAAAGTCCGAGAAGAAAACAGAGGAGAAGGGACTGCAGTGTGACCTTTCCTCTTGGGAATGATTTCTTACCCTCTCTCTGTCTCACTCTGTCTGTCTCTCTTTGATGTGTACCCATGCCCTGTGGTAAACTAGGAAGAAAAACTTACGGAGTTCATGACTTTGGCAGCTGTGATAGTAAGAACTGTATCACACATATGCTGTGAACATTTTACCAAATGCAGAGCTCATACTTGCCATTTACATGTGTTCATGCGTGTGTGTGTGTGAGTGAGTGTGTTGGGGAGTGCAGGATTTATTATACTCGTCTATCCCCCCCCCCCGAATGCCCAATTGGGAGAACCTTACTCAGTCTGACTATTCACCATGTACAGAGACATAGGTATAATGGACCAAATGTAGATGTACTATACCCTAGTGAGTGTCTGCTTTGGTAAATCTAACATCTTTTGCAAGCACATAGCACTCATCAAAAGATCCAAGGATTAGGACTACTTTAGGGCCATTCCTTTAGAGAATATGGTTTATATATTGACTCTAAATAACTGAAGTTAGAAATTCCAACCCAGGCTGGTATAGAAATGGTGGCACCTGAAGAAGATTCTGTTTGAAAACATCATTAAACATTTCATTCAATGTTTGACTTGATGACTTTTAGGCTTGACTGATTTCTCACGTTCCCACCTAAACTAGGCAAGGTGGCAAGTAGAAGGCTAACCAAAGACCTACTGTTGACTAGTATAAAGGGCACAGTAGCAGCAGCAGCTAGGGAAAAGGTCGATAGCTAAAGCTTAAGAATCATCAGAATCATTGGGAAAAGCAGTTAGCATAATGGCTATGTTGCTGGACTCCCACATAGTCGACCGCGGTTTGCATCCCAGACCCGGTGGCTTAAAACTCATGTCGGGTGCATGTGCATGCGTGCCCAAGATCCCGAGAGGAGAACGGAGGAGAAGGGATTGTGGCGTGGTCATCCTCCCTGGGGGGTGATTTCTCGCTTTCTGTCTCTCTGTCTCTCTCTGTCTGGTTGGCAAGTGCACGCACCCTATAGCATAAACCTCTCAAAAAAAAAAAAAATCATTCCATTTTACCTAGATTCTAGTCCTGTCACCAACGTTGCCAGCAGAGAAATAAGTTAAATAGCTTTACATTTCTGGAGTGACTTCCCTTGCTTCATCTACAAAATAAGGCAATGAACCTAAGTTCATGTTTCTCTCAGTTTTTTCCTGAAGTTTCTCACCTGCTTCACTTAAGGTTTTTATTGAAGAGACCCATCCCAGATATAGATTAAGATTCTCTGAAGAATGGATCCAGAATACTGCATTTGTCACAGATTTTTCCAGGAACACTAAAACATGCTAGAGCTTGAGAACCAGTTGTTGCAGGCAGTTTCTGGGGTCCTTTGTATCTCCTGTATTACGTGGAGATAAGAACAGAATAACCATCTCAATTGATCTCACTTGACTAGATGAACAAGGTTAATTCTAGCAATTTGCCCTGAATATATTAGGCCACCATAGTGTTTTATATCAGGCAGTTGGGTCATAACAGCATAGAAGTGCTACAATATTGCTGATGGAGATCAGAATTTTAAGCCAAGATAAGTTTATGCCCTGTCTTACATATTCTTCCTTCCTAATTCCCTGAATTTCTGCTCTCCATCTGTTCAACATGTGTGGTGGTAATAATGCCTATATCTTAGGCAGTATGATCACAAAAGTTTCTAGAAAGAGAGTTTTAGAGACTTTAGTAGGAAAGCACGATGGGGAATGGGAGAGAAATTGATCTTGGAACCCCATGTGCCTAGTGAGTTCTTTGTGAGGTAGCTCTGGCAAAGGTGGGATGATGGCGACCTATTATTCATATGATTATTGTGATAATTGATAAGAAAATACAAATTTTGCATATCAGAGTTTTTGACACATTAAAAAAAATCAATGAATAGCAGCTCTTATTAAATTGAACCACATGAAATTGTTAATATTCAACACTTTTTTGACTGTCAAAAAATGGTAGTTCCGTATGGTTTCAATGTAATATAATAATTTAATATTGAAATACTAGTATGACACAATCAGTCCATTTTGTCCCAAAATCATTCAGATCCTTTTGAAATAAGAAAAAGCAAAAGAAGCATTACTGGAAATATAATGATTTCTTTTCTTTCATAACAATTTTTTTATTTTAATGAAATTTCAAAAGGCTTCACACTGCAATCATTTTTCTGAGTACTGATATGATAAGAAGTGAGGCAGCAGGTGGGAGTTTTGATAGAAAACACCCAGGAGGAAGTCAGATGAAGGGTCTGAGGATTTTTATGCCTTGTTCTAACTATTATTATAACAGGCTGTCTTCGTAGAGCACACCCTGTTCCAGTGACTTTAATGGTGACCCGAAACTCTCCTAACTAGGTGTTAATGTGGCTCCCAGACTCCTGTGGGCATTTAAAAGTCACAGAAACTCTGCCTATTGGTAATGGGTGTCTCCATACTGCTTTTCCTTAAGGCCATCTTATAAACAAGAACTAGTCATATGGAGCATAAAAGTAATTAATGGTCTTAACTGGACTATTAATACTATGTTACAAACCAGATGAAGTATCAATCTAACTTAATTTGCTAATTTCATATTCATATTTTTTTCTAACCATTAAAATGATGAATAAATCATTTTGACTCATGTGTTTATACTTTATGTTTTTAAATCTCATGGGTGTACATGTCTTGATTAAAATTTATTTTATGTAAGCTCTCATAGGGTATCTGGAGAGCTGGCTAAATGGAAGAATGTGAAGTTTTCTCAAGTAATAACTACTCCCATTGACGTCTCACCCAGCAAATCTTACATTTGTTACATGAGTCCAAAAACTCAGAATATCACATAAGAATATGAGAACTGAGATAAAGAAATATAAACATAAATGTTTTAATATAACTCCAGATTTACAAAGAACACAGGTCTTACTAAATGCACCCATGATTACTATGAGTCTATTCTTTTTTTTTTTAAGAACTACTTAATTTTATTTATTATTTTTATTATTTTTACATTTGACCAGAAGGAAACAGAGAGAGAAAGAGGGAAAGTGAGAAAACAAGTTACTAGGTCTGGGACTAGACCCATGGTTGGCCATATGATAGTCCAGTCCCTTAGCCACCATGCCACCTGCTGGCTCCTATTATGAATCTATACTGATTCATCAAGTCAAGCATTTTACCTCCCAGGTGACAGGAGAGAGCCGAGAAGAAAAGTATTATTTCAAAAATAGATTTGGTGAGAATCTCTTGTTTATTTCTTGTTTTATTTTAGTTGTTTTCTAGTTGAAAGAAGATTAAGAGAAGAGAGTTTTACCTGAACTTTCCCTCACCTCCATGCCTGACTTGGTATCTGGCTAAGTCCTTGCCAACCCCCAGGAGACTATTTATCTCTCCATGTCTGATGTAAGTGAGAAAAAGAATATTGGACTGAGAACTAAAAGTAATAGACTTAGGGCAGTGACTAAGCTCTTACACTTTCTTTGATTTTATCCAGCTTGGCACACCTCAGCATCAGGATGCAGTGAAGAAAATGCTATTGGAAGACTCTGGGAGAGAAGCAAGTAAGCAAATAGAAGAAGCCTCTGTGTTCCAGTCCTGGTTTAACTTCTGTTCTAGTCAACCCAGGGCCAAACCCAGGTCCTTCCCATATGGCTCCCATATCATCCAGCAGCACCGTTCTGCCTGTAACATCACACCAGAGCCAAAAGTAATAGTTTAATCTAGCAATTCTATATGGGCTAAGCAAAACTTGAAATCTCCAGGAAAATGATACTCATGATGCATTGTGAAGATAATTATAAATGAGCCAAATCAGTTAAAGATCTAGGGTTTCCTTGTACTCAATCCAGTTGTTTTCCCAAAAAAAGTGAACCATTTATGATTTTTTTAATTTTTAAAAATTTATTTATTTATTTGTTGGCCACTTAGGCTTTCTTTTTTTTTTTTTTGGAGAGATTTTCCCTGTAGGGCACATGCATTCACCAGACAGACAGAGAGAGACATAGAGACAGAAAGCGAGAAATCACCCCCCAGGGGGGATGGTCACGCCGCAATCCCTTCTCCTCCATTCTCCTCTCGGGATCTTGGGCACGCACGCACACGCGCCCGGCGTGAGTTTTAAACCACCGGGTCCGGGACACAAACCGCGGTCGACTACGTGGGAGTCCAGCGACATAGCCATTACGCTAACTGCTGGTTCCCAGCACTTAGGCTTTCTTAATCCAAGATTTTTATTTCCCTCCCTTTTTTCTTCCCTTGACCTACTGAGTATAGTTGGCCGGTTGTGATCAATTCCTTTTTTTTGGTATTAAGGACTCATTTATTCATTTTAAGTAGTCTTTTTATATTAAATCTTCTTTTTTCTTTATTTTATCTTTATTCTTCTTTTTTTTTTAATATTTGATTGCTATACAACATTTGGTGTTGGGACCAATTCTTAGAGCGAGAAGGAAACATCCATTGCTGAGCTGGACTGACTGCTCAGCCACCAGCCTCTAAGTTAATAATGAGATGCTATCACTGAATAATAACTTGTTACTTTCCTCCTAATGTCCCTGAAGCATTATTTAAAAAGGGTGCTTACAGCCCTTTTTATGCAATTTACAAGTGTAAGGGTCATCTGCAAGTATAGTACTTCAAACTCTGCCACAATAGCTATGAAATTATGTGCTGAGCCATTCGTTACCAGCACAAGGCCTACCTCAAACAAGTCCTGTTTCAAATTTAACCACTCCTTAGAAATGACAGTGAGTTGATATGGTCCTTGAGGAAGCTAGATTCCATATGGCCAAATGCAGGGTTCCACTTCTGGACTCAGAGGCTTAAAAAATAAACTAGGTTCATGTGTGTGTGTGTCCAAAATCCTGAAAGGAGAAAAAATGGAGAAGGGATTGCAGCATGACCATCCACCATGAGGGGTGCTTTCTCACTTTCCTTCTAGTTCTGTCTCTCTCCAATGAACACATGTTCCCTTTGGTAAAATTTGTAATAAGGAAATAAAAAGAAAACATAAAAAAGAAAAAGAAATGATTGTGAATCCTCATTGACAAATCTTTTCAGCAAAAACTATCCTGTCTTTCTCAGTTTTATAAATGTAAGCAGTACCTGGACTCACGAATGCCAGCAAATCAAAGGCTGGAGCAGATGAGACCTACCTCCAGTAAGTCCCGTTACACTTCTGTTCCTGAAAGGTGCCAAGAGAACTTTATGTTTCTTTCAGACCATTGAGACCCCTTCCCTTAGCCGTACTTCAGCTTTCTACTATTAGCAATCTTAACCAATCTTAACCAATTCCTGCTCCCCCTCAAAAACAAACAAACAAAAAAACAAACAAAAAGAGTCAAAGAGGTTCTTGGTTGAGACAGTAGAATAAAAACTCAAGTCTAGGGAACAGCAGTTGGCGTAATGGCTACATTGCTGGACTCCCATGTAGTCAACTATAGTTTGAGTCCCGGACCCAGTGGCTTACATTCACACTGGGTGTGTGCATGCCCAAGATCCCAAGAGGAGAATGGAGGAGAAGGGATTGCAGCATGGCCATCCCCCTTGGGTGGGGGGGTGGGGGGGTGATTTCTCGCTTTCTGTGTCTCTGTCTCTCTATGTCTTAGTGGCAAGCGCATGCACCCTATAACAAAAATCTCTCAAAAAAAAAAGAAAAAAAACTCAAATCTAATTTTATATCCCAGTCTGTACTAATCAGCTTACATTGCCATAAATGTCAAAGACTGAGTGGCTTAAACAACAAACATTTCTTTTTCACTTAGAATGAGGAAGATCTGATAAAAATAAGTTTGAAAAGCAATCACAATCACATCCCTTTGTCTCTGCTTCAACTCCATGTCATTCAGTGGTGGGCCCTTACAAATGAAGGAGGAATCTGCAGATCATTTTTCCCATGAAGAGTATAAAAGAGATCATGATAGTTAGTTTGAAGTACATGAAGCAAGAATAGGATGCTCTAGAAAGAAAGTTTAGAGAAAAATTAGAATAACTTTTAGAAATTTAAAGCATGATAGTGGAAGTAAAAAGTTAGAAGAAATTTTCAGAAAATAAAGCAGAGTGAAGTACAAAGAGATAAAACTAAGAAAGAAGAGATAAAGAAAATGAATTCCAATCTAGAACAAATTTAAAATTATGAGTTCTTGGAAGAGAAAATGGTTAATGAAGAATCATGAATAAACTAGTTCAACAGTGTGTGCAGGTGCGGGGGATGGTAACACAGCTCCAAAACACGAGTCTGCAAGGCTGACCTACCTGAGAAGGTTCTGGATTCATTTCCAGAGACTTCCTTGAACATGCTGAACACAAATATGCCTATAATCTGGGGATGATTGAATCAGGGAGTGGAACACAATGATGACTCTGTTGAGAGTGAGCTCTAGCTCTCTTTCTATCTCTCCTTTTTGTTTTTCCATTCATGGAGCAAGAAATAGATAGATTAAAACTTAAAAAGAAAACAATTCAAGAAAATTTTTCAAAACTGAAGGATGGTTTCCAGTAGAAAATTCTCACAATAACCTAGCAAAATTAATTACAGACCAAGGGATAATATTGTTAAAATTTAGCTTATTGTAAGCATTAGGAGATATTAAACACATTGAGGTAGAAGGAAAGGGATTTTTATATTTCTCAAAAGTGACACTGGAAGCTGTATTGATGCCTTCAAATTCTGAATAAAAATACTCAGGGCGGAATTCAAAATCCAGTTAAACTACCAATGAAAAATAAAAATAGATTGAAAATATTTTCTACTTTATAAAATCTCAAGATATTTATCACCTATACACATCTTTCTCAGAAAACAACTAATTTTTCCCCAAAATTAGGAAGAAAACTAAGAAAGAATACCTATAGGACAAAAGAGGAAGTACAATGACCAAAGAAAATCTCCAAGATGATGCTGAAGAGAGATCCCAGCATAACTTCAATGTACCAAACATGGGGATCAACCAACCCAGATAGAATCAAGTCCAAAAATGTGTGTCCAGGAGCAGTGCAGGGGTCTGTATTGGCAGCCAACTTTTCCTCCAGAGTAAGGTGTTAGGCATACTGAAATGAAAGGAACATCACATGGTGACATCCATGATGATGGTAGAGTACGGCTAAGACTAAATGACAAGACCATAAAGAAATATGGCCCTATCAGAAATGTTCACACCAAAACAGGGTTGGTCTCTTTTACTCAATATCCTGGAAAGAGCTATATTCTTCCTATTAACTACAAGGCAGAAGACAACGACAAATCTTTTCAGCAAAAACTATCCTGTCTTTCTCAGTTTTATAAATGTAAGCAGTACCTGGACTCACGAATGCCAGCAAATCAAAGGCTGGAGCAGATGAGACCTACCTCCAGTAAGTCCCGTTACACTTCTGTTCCTGAAAGGTGCCAAGAGAACTTTATGTTTCTTTCAGACCATTGAGACCCCTTCCCTTAGCCGTACTTCAGCTTTCTACTATTAGCAATCTTAACCAATCTTAACCAATTCCTGCTCCCCCTCAAAAACAAACAAACAAAAAAACAAACAAAAAGAGTCAAAGAGGTTCTTGGTTGAGACAGTAGAATAAAAACTCAAGTCTAGGGAACAGCAGTTGGCGTAATGGCTACATTGCTGGACTCCCATGTAGTCAACTATAGTTTGAGTCCCGGACCCAGTGGCTTACATTCACACTGGGTGTGTGCATGCCCAAGATCCCAAGAGGAGAATGGAGGAGAAGGGATTGCAGCATGGCCATCCCCCTTGGGTGGGGGGGTGGGGGGGTGATTTCTCGCTTTCTGTGTCTCTGTCTCTCTATGTCTTAGTGGCAAGCGCATGCACCCTATAACAAAAATCTCTCAAAAAAAAAAGAAAAAAAACTCAAATTTAGTGGCAAGCGCATGCACCCTATAACAAAAATCTCTCAAAAAAAAAAGAAAAAAAACTCAAATCTAATTTTATATCCCAGTCTGTACTAATCAGCTTACATTGCCATAAATGTCAAAGACTGAGTGGCTTAAACAACAAACATTTCTTTTTCACTTAGAATGAGGAAGATCTGATAAAAATAAGTTTGAAAAGCAATCACAATCACATCCCTTTGTCTCTGCTTCAACTCCATGTCATTCAGTGGTGGGCCCTTACAAATGAAGGAGGAATCTGCAGATCATTTTTCCCATGAAGAGTATAAAAGAGATCATGATAGTTAGTTTGAAGTACATGAAGCAAGAATAGGATGCTCTAGAAAGAAAGTTTAGAGAAAAATTAGAATAACTTTTAGAAATTTAAAGCATGATAGTGGAAGTAAAAAGTTAGAAGAAATTTTCAGAAAATAAAGCAGAGTGAAGTACAAAGAGATAAAACTAAGAAAGAAGAGATAAAGAAAATGAATTCCAATCTAGAACAAATTTAAAATTATGAGTTCTTGGAAGAGAAAATGGTTAATGAAGAATCATGAATAAACTAGTTCAACAGTGTGTGCAGGTGCGGGGGATGGTAACACAGCTCCAAAACACGAGTCTGCAAGGCTGACCTACCTGAGAAGGTTCTGGATTCATTTCCAGAGACTTCCTTGAACATGCTGAACACAAATATGCCTATAATCTGGGGATGATTGAATCAGGGAGTGGAACACAATGATGACTCTGTTGAGAGTGAGCTCTAGCTCTCTTTCTATCTCTCCTTTTTGTTTTTCCATTCATGGAGCAAGAAATAGATAGATTAAAACTTAAAAAGAAAACAATTCAAGAAAATTTTTCAAAACTGAAGGATGGTTTCCAGTAGAAAATTCTCACAATAACCTAGCAAAATTAATTACAGACCAAGGGATAATATTGTTAAAATTTAGCTTATTGTAAGCATTAGGAGATATTAAACACATTGAGGTAGAAGGAAAGGGATTTTTATATTTCTCAAAAGTGACACTGGAAGCTGTATTGATGCCTTCAAATTCTGAATAAAAATACTCAGGGCGGAATTCAAAATCCAGTTAAACTACCAATGAAAAATAAAAATAGATTGAAAATATTTTCTACTTTATAAAATCTCAAGATATTTATCACCTATACACATCTTTCTCAGAAAACAACTAATTTTTCCCCAAAATTAGGAAGAAAACTAAGAAAGAATACCTATAGGACAAAAGAGGAAGTACAATGACCAAAGAAAATCTCCAAGATGATGCTGAAGAGAGATCCCAGCATAACTTCAATGTACCAAACATGGGGATCAACCAACCCAGATAGAATCAAGTCCAAAAATGTGTGTCCAGGAGCAGTGCAGGGGTCTGTATTGGCAGCCAACTTTTCCTCCAGAGTAAGGTGTTAGGCATACTGAAATGAAAGGAACATCACATGGTGACATCCATGATGATGGTAGAGTACGGCTAAGACTAAATGACAAGACCATAAAGAAATATGGCCCTATCAGAAATGTTCACACCAAAACAGGGTTGGTCTCTTTTACTCAATATCCTGGAAAGAGCTATATTCTTCCTATTAACTACAAGGCAGAAGACAACACAAAATACACCTCAATAAAATTAATTATCCTATATACATACTTCCTTATGTATGCACGGAATATTTCTGAAGGATTCCTTGCAAACTAGTAGCAATATTTGCGGAACTAAATGGCTAGAGGAGAAAAATTTAACTACAGAATTAATTTTCACAATTTACCCTTTGATCCTTATAAGTTATAACATGTTCTTCTATTACCTATAAGAATGAAATAAAATACATTTCCTAAAAATTATTAGAAATATATTTTTGACTCAGCAATTTCACTTCTAGGGATTTATGTAACAAGTATTTCTAAACACATGTAAAATTACAGGGTTAGGAGATTCTTTATTGAAACATTGCTTATAATGCCAAAAAAGTGGCAATAATACATAAAAATAATGATCAATAGAGAAATAGTAAAATAAGTGAAAATGCTATATGAAAGATATAAGTCTAGATACGTAACAAATCTCAATAAATGTCAATTCAATGAATTAAACATTCATTTCTTCTTCTTTTCTTTTCTTTTTTTTTTTTTTTTTTTATAGAGGCTTTTGCTACAGGGCACGTGCAGTTGCCAGAAAGAAGACAGAGAGAGACAGAGAGACCGAAAGCAAGAAATCACCCCCCAGAGGGGATGGCCATGACACAATCCCTTTTCCTCCATTTTCCTCTTGGGATCTTGGGCACACATGCACATGCGCCTGGCATGAGTTTAAGCCACAGGGTCCGGGACTCAAACTGCAGTCAACTACATGGGAGTCCAGCAACATAGCCATTATGCCAACTGCTGGTCCCAAATTAAATCCTAATTTCTAATGAACATAAGACAAGGTGCTAACTGGCACTAGTGATTGGGAAAATATAGAATGAAAAATTGATAACACACATTTTCATAGCCATTGTATTGATAGCCTGATAATATCATGTGTTGGTTATGATATAACAGAAACTCTCATACTAATTCAAATTTTACTTGATATTTTCCATCTTTTGTTGTTGGAATCTATACATCCCCACATTTTCCGGACACTCACTTCTGTTCAACATGGAATATCACAATGTTTCATCACAGCTTGTCTGAGCCTGGTGGTAAGGAAGCCGAATCCTACATGACTGACAGTGGTTCAAGTACTGGCCCCAGTGGCTTGAAAAACACACCAGGTGTGTGTGGATGCACCCAAATCCCTACAGATAGAGAAATGGAGACGGGATTGTGGCATGAACACCCCTGAATAGGGTGTGTGTGTGTGTGTTCTCTCCCTTCTCTTTCTGTCTCTCTCTCTCTGGTAAGTATGCTTACCCTCTGGCAATATTTTTTTTTAAATAAAAGCCCAATAATCATCTACCCAAAGAAATTCAATACCCAAATAAATATCTTTGGAAATCAAGGTGCTGTCCTGACAATTGTGCCCTGTGGATACACTGAGATTTGTCCCAACATACCACATCACATTGATAGCCAGAGCCTTTTTTAATTCTTCTCATGTAAAATCTCTTAGTTTCTTTTTATGTTTCTTATTAGTGAAATTTAGATGTAGTTTTGATTTCCATTTGTGCACCTTCAGTGCTGGCTCTTTTTTTTTTTTTTTTTTTTTTACAGGGCGCATGTGTTCACCAGACAGACAAGAGAGAGACAGAGAGACAGAAAGCAAGAAATCACTCCCCAGGGGGGATGGCCACGCCGGAATCTCTTCTCCTCCGCCCTCCTCTCGGGATCTTGGGCATGCACGCATACGCGCCTGGCGTGAGTTTAAGCCACTGGGTCCAGGACTCAAACCGCGGTCGACTATGTGGGAGTCCAGCGACATAGCCATTATGCTAACTGCTGGTCACAGTGTTGGCTCTCTTAAGACTCCTGATTTTGCACTTCATGTTTGTTTCTTAGAGGGAAAATCTCCAAAAATTTTACAGAAGATCTTTATTATGTAAACATTGTGCATGGATTTCTTTCTTTTTTTTTTTACAAGACAATCTTGTGTTCTAATTCTATTTCTTTCCATTTTGTACAACTTTTTAAAGTTCCTTCATACACTATAGCAGGTATGATAAGGATGGCAGGCAGCATGGTTTAAGGAAAATAAAATCTGTAAGAGAATAGGGAGAGTTAGTATTTACTGACCAATAACCCTATACCTGTCACTATAGGTTGCTTATTTTATTTTATCCTTCAAAAAACTTTGACAGGAAGGTAATACTATGTTCCTTATTTTATAGATGAGGAAATAGGTCCTGAGGGATTTATTTTTTTCTTTAAATTGTGTGATTTACTTTGAAGGACAAGGAAGATTTCTGAGCAAGGGCAGCATTACTCAGTTAACATGTTAAGAGACACTATTTGAAGAAATAGTGAAATATCTTTGAGGTTAAATATAATCTGCATGACCTGACCCCTCTCCAAATCCTATCAACTCCCTAACCTGTCTCCTGCCTCTCTTCTTATCTCAGATCCACCCAGCAGTCCTGGCCATATTGGTTCCCTCAGGTGTTCCAGTCATGTGTGATCCTCAGAGCCCTTGCACATGTTGGTCCCCTGCCTGGAATGCCTTTTTCGACAGTGGCTCCGCTCCATCAGCTACTTGTTCAAACATCATCTCAGTGGAAACCACCAACTCAGCCACCTTAAAATGAGCACCTTCCTCCCTGTGAGAGCCCTCCCTATCCTTCTTCCTCTTTATGTTTTCTCATTGCAGTTATCATCATTTGATGGTAATTTAACTGGGTTAATTTTTTACTTATTTATTTGTGTACACTCTGTCTTTCCATTAGAATGAAAATTCCACAGAGCAGAGATTTTCATTTGATTTTTCACTTTTCGTGTTTAGACCATTTCCTGGCACATTGTAGATGATCCTTTAATACTTATCAAATAAGGCCCATCCACAGTAGCAGTGGCATGTGCTGGTAAGACCATGTTGGTTGGCAGCCTGAGGTCACATGGGAAATCCAGGTTCGATTCCCTGACCTCCCTTAAAAGCTGAGCACAGGAGGCTGAGGAAGAAGGATCTCAACACAGTGAGAGCTTGTTTTAAAAACATAAATATATCAAATGAAATTAATTAGTAAGTTTAGGGAAAGCTGAGTTACTCAAAGTTAAAGATTTCTTTTTTTTACTTCGGGGGAAAATTCTTAAGTATTCCAGTGGGTATTTTTTAATCACTAAAAATAAAATCTAATATGCTACTATTTTCCAAACTCATGTAAATACATACCCCTCTTTCCATGGAGCAGGTTTCAGGGTCTTGTAGACACATTTGGGAAATTCCACTGCAGACTTTTGGTGAGTATGCTTAAATAGAAATGGAATCAAAAGCAGGTTATGATAAGAGGGAAAAGGAGAAGGACACTAAAATCCAATATGTCTGAAATAAAGTGGGAGACACGTGGAAGATACAACACTTTACTCATTAATTTATTTCCTTAATCTGCAAATATTTCTTGACTGCATCTAATGGACCATGAACCACCCAGACATAACAGACAAAAGTAGCTGGTATTACAGATTTTACAAAGCTTGTAGCTTCTCTGGCTTTGTGGGGTTTTTGTTTTTGTTTTTAAGGTTTTTGCCGTAGGGCATGTATGCTGGAAAGAGAGAGAGTGAGAAGGAAAGTGAGAAATCTCCCCTGCCCCAAGGAGGCAGTGATTGGTCCATGCCACAGACCCTTCTCCTGCACTCTCCTTCCGCAATTCTGGGCACACACACACACACATGAGACCAGCCTGAGTTTCAAGCTTCCAGGTCCAGAAACCTTGGTGGACCAGCACCTTAATCACTATGCCACCCGCTGACCCTGTCACTGTTTTTAATCATATAAAATTTAGAGGAAAGTTGTTCTAAACCTGTGTCCCTCTCCTTTAAAACTTTACATTTTAATTAAAAAAATACAGAAAGTAATCAACCCTCACATAGAGTCCACACGTAAATTGCTAGCTCTGAATTAAATCCTTAAGGAAATGCATCATAATCAATATCCCACCATACAAAAAATATGACTGAATGATCTCAGATGACCGTCATTGACAGAATTAACTCTTTTATCATATCTTCTTTGGGAGTAAGGGAGATGGTTGTAATGCAGAAAGGAGGAGGCTGGTAAGAAGACTCATCTGCAATAGGTTGCTTTGTCATCTGTAATAGCCAATAAAAATTAATTAATTTCAAAAAAAAAGAAAGATTCCTTCTTCCTATTAAGCAGAACAAGGAAACAACATATTATTCAGCAAGTTATGGTGGTTAAAATCTCACTCCGAAAATTACTCGTCATGGCAACAGGCAAGCATCACCCCTGAAGCAAGCAGCCTGAAGCAGATAGATTGTTTCAATTATCTAATTTTCACAATGAATGAACCCTGCTTATAGGAAATCCATAGGTGGTTGGCAGTGGCAAATGGTGGCTGAGACAAGTTCAGAGCCAGTGGATTTACATCCTTTCTCAAAATACAGACCGCGATTGTAATTTTCTGTAAATATTCACTAAGGAAAAGGAGGAGAAGAAAAAGGAACGAAAGAACTTATAAAATTTCCTCTTTGCTTTAGATCCTGGAGTGTGCTTTTGCTTTCCAAATTGTCCTTTCTCTGTCTGGTTCAGAGATCATGACTTGTAGGTCTGTGCCCTTTTGTGGTGTAGTTGTCTAACTGCATCTGCCTCATCCCTCTGTGCCTCTTACAGTGCTTTGAAAGATTGACACACATGGTCAGAAAATGCCTTCTTGGCTTCCATGAGCTCCTTGGCCTCAACTCCTGGAAACTACTCTTTTGCTAAGTAAATTTCACATTCAATAAGTGATAAAATTGTGTATAAAGCTCTCTGCTAAACCAAACATTTGGTTACTTTACATTTGAATAAGCGCTCTATGTCCTCTCCCCGGCATATTTAAGTTGGTTATCCAAAGCTTTTCAAGGGGGCCAAAGAGGTCACGTTAATTCCCTGCTACACCAGATAGGTGTTCTTGGTTTAGATGAAACCAGGAAGGAGGCCTTGTAATTGGAGCATTATCGCCATCTTACTCGCCCCACAGGAACAGGAACCTGTGACCCACTAGCAGAGTCCTTTAGTGCTTCTCATCATCTAGTCATCGATAAGGCTGATAAGTCTGATTTAATCTTCTTTTCTCTCATCCCAATTCCTAACCCTTGTTCTTCCAACCATTATATATTCGGTTTCTGATATATGTATATATAAAAATATGTATGTATATAAATGTAAAATATATATACATATATATGTATATTAATATAAAAAGTACTTATGTGTGTGTGTGTGTGTGTGTGTATGTATACATATATATGTATATATATACACTTTAGGGAGGCAATTTTCAATTTACTACTAATAAACTTGACATTTTTTCCAAAGGGATGAGTTTCTATGGTAAAATTTTTGGTATCCACAATTTGTATTGTGTTGTTAGAAGTTTCCTTTCCTTTTCTTTTCTTTCTTTTCTCTTCCTTTCTTTTCTTTTCTTTCTATTTAACTGATAAGGATGAGGCACAAAGCTGTCCCTTCCAAGCAATGGGAAAGTTATGCTAACCAGCTTCTAGTAGGATCTTTAACCATGAAGAAAATCACCACCTGCACTACAGCTTAAGCTCTTACCAGATTCTCATTGCCACCAGAACTTGGCTACAGTGAAAAATTTCCATCTTCTTCACTGATTATTTTCCCCTGATAATCACATCTCCTTTTCCACCAGGACTGAAAAAAGAAGAAGAATTGGATTTCAGTGTAATCTTTTGTCGGGTAGTGCTGACTGCTGACGTTGATTGAGTTGGCTTGCTTTCAAAGTAACACTTATAATGCTTATAAGCATCGGACTTAGCTTTCACGTACGCATCACTTCAATATATACCCGTTCTGCAAAGTTCACAATACAAGGCAAAACTCAGAAATGATTTTCTTTTTAATAAATTAGAAGAACATCCAAGGAGATTGTTTTCCAAAATTTACTGGCTGTTGGAGAATGTATGCATATTCAGAAAAATCTAGAGTCAGAATTTCCCCCACAACAGAACCTGCTTAGATAAAAGGAGCAATAATCATCAGTGTTTCGAGTCCTGGCCATGAGGGAATTTCTAATCAGCCTCCTCTTTCAATCTTTGTCAAAGGACAAATGTCTGTAGTTCAATAGTTTAAGTCTAATGACCAAATCCTGAAATGTTTATTTTGTAAACCGGCAAAAGGGAAGGCAGAAACAGGCTCAACCTTTCACTGATATTTTGTTTACAGTGATAGAAAATGTCATCAGATGAGCCTGAGAGTTTTTTTTTTTTTTTTTCTATTAGGCACATAACATTTATTAATGTGAAATTGAGGATTCTTTTTCTTCTTTAAAAAAAAAAAAAAAAAGAATAAAGTTGGTCCAACTATGCTGGTGCAGACAGTGGGAATGCTCTGAAACATGCAGGGCATCATGTGAGAACGTGCCAGGTTCAAGTTCAGAGTCTATCTCAACACGCCGATGTGGGAGTACACACATGATCCTTGTGGGAGGGCACACTATCCTTGCTTGCTAAAGGGCTGGAGAGAGGTTGTGATTTAAAGACCTTTTTGAAAGTCTCTCTCTCTCTCTCTGAAAATAAACTTTTTAAAAAAATGTATTGGTCCAGCAGGAGGCATGGCAGTTTAAGCACTGGATCCCATATGGCCAACTCTGCCAACTCTGCAGTTCAAGGCCCAGACCTGTGGCTTGAAAAACATGTGGGATGGGACCAGCAATTGCTGTAATGGCTATGTCACTGGACTCCCATGTAGTCGACAATGATTCAAGTTCTGGACCTGGTGTCATGTGCGTGCATGCCCAAAATCCCTAGAGAAGAATGGAGGAGAAGGGAAAGCAGTGTGGCCATCCTCCCAGGGGGCGATTTCTTGCTTTTTGTCTCTCTGTCTCTCTCTGTCTTTCTGGCGAGCACACATGCCATATAGGAAAAAAAAAAAAAACACGTGGGGACACATGTACATACATGTTCAAAATCTCCAAGAAAAAAGTGAAGGAGAAGGGATAGTGGTATGGGCTTCCCCATGGGGGACGATTTATCACTTTGCCTTTCTCCTTGTCTCTCTCTCTGGTAAGAGTGTGTATAAAGCTCTTTGCTAAACCAAAAATCTCTCTATCTCTGGCAAGCATATACCCTATGGCATAAAATCTAAAACAGAGAAAAAATGAAAACTTATTGAAGTGGCATTCTTGAGTGCTCTGGATTTTTATCCTTTACCTCATACTGCATTAAGATGATAATAAATTCTTTGTACAAAATCAGTATATGTGGAGGTGTAGGTATTAAACATACTAAAGTATTTCTGAGATACTTCAGCAATACACATAAGTGAGTGCCTCAAAAGAGTCAACATTGTGTGACAAGTGTTGGCATCAAAGGTTTAGGACAACTTAAGTTTTTCACAAATCCCACTTTCGGTTATTTATCCAAAAGAATTGACATTAGGATCTTGAAGAAATTTTTGTCCTCCTATGTTCATGTAGCATTACTCACAGTAGTTGGGAGGTGGAAAAAGGATTAGTACAAGTAAAAGTGTGGTATACATGAGTAAAATGGAAAACTGTGCAACCCTAAAAAATAAATAATGAAACCCTGCCCTATATGACAGCATATAGGAGCCTTGAAGTCATTCTGCTAAGTGAAAAATATCTCGTTATATAGGGACAAATATTACATGATTTCACTTACAATAGTTAACTAAAACAGTCAAATTCATAGAATCTAAGAGTCAAATGTTAGTTACTATGACAGTCTGAGGAGAGAAGAAAATAGGGAGTCACTAATTGATGGTCATAAAGTCTTAATAAAGCTAGATAAGTAAACTCTAGAAGGACCAGCAGTTGCTGTAATGGCTATGTCACTGGACTCCCATATAGTCGACCACAGTTTGAGTACAGGACCCAGTGGCTTAAACTCATGCCAAGCATATGTGCATGCGTGCCCAAGATCTCAAGAGGAGAATGGAGGAGAAAGGATTGTGGCGTGGCCATCCCCCTGGGGGAGTTGATTTCTCACTTCTGTCTCTCTCTGTCTCTCTGGTGAGCGCACGCACTCTGTAGCAAAAATCTCTCCAAAAAAAAGAAAAAGTAAACTCTAGAGATCTACTGTGGAACATCGTATCTATAGTCAAAAATAATGGTTATGTTAAGTGCAGTATTTTTTTTAAGAGGCATTTTTTAAGAATTATTTTATTTAGCTTTATTTATTTATTTATATATTTATTTGTAATTTGATCAGAGTGAGAGTAAGAGAGACAGAGACAGAGACAGAGAGAGAGAGCAGGAAACTGAGAAAGCAAGCCGCCAAGTCCAGAACTCGAACCACAGTCAGCAAGTGGGAGTCCAGCATCCTGAACTACCATGCCACCTGCTGGTCCTAAGTGCATAGATCTTATGTTTCATTCTTATCAAAATAAAATAAAATGTAATACAATAAATAATGAAAAATTTCACTAAAGTTGGAACGAGTTCTTATGAAAAAAGAAAATGATCTTGAATTCAAATAATAGCAATAGTGACAGCAAAGGTACATAAACATATGCAGGGTCCTCAAAAAGTTCATAGAAATATGTATTTTGAAAAAAATTATTCATAGATTTCAAATTGCTGTGCATCAAAATAAACTCATAATTTAATTCATTTTTTCCACTGACTTTTCTAAGTATTCGCATACGTTGTTCCATCCATCACACTTCTACTTATTTTGATTCCTAAAGTGTATTATTTTACATTCTTAAGCTCTATAGCTCTGGAATATTTCAAATAACTAACTTAGAAATGACAAAAACTATAATATTCTCAGTGTAAATTAAATTATAACTATTTCCTCTTCAGCTTCATAATTACATAAATCAAGATAGGAAGTTGAGTTGGGTTTGGGCTATATACCAAGAGTTACAGTTGTACTACAGAGGAACCTATCAAAATGGTACATCTTTTCTACAGTAAGGATTTTTGAAGAATGCCATTCAAACAGGCTTTAGCAAGGGATCAAACTACCAGGTGGGCAATCAGAAATCACATCAATAGCAATGGGTCTGAAATTAGGCTCCGAAGATTCAGCCTGGATCAAGACATGAAACAGATGCCCAACTATGAGGTGGCAGACAGGAAGCCCACCACAGCCAGCCTGCAAGAGCCAGTCAGCACAAGGACCCAACAAGGCCATGTGCATTGATCCAAGGGCTGAAGTCAGGTATACCATGCAATGTTTTTTTTTAAAAAATGAGAGTTTTAAAAAATTAACAAATGGAATGAGAAACAAGATTTTTTAAATTAATTTAATAAATATTTATAGCACCTCTTGTGTGCTGGGCAGTCTGTTATGTGATAAGGATATAGTAATGTATAAAACAGACTTGGTTCTTGCTTAACTGCATTTATAAACTGGTATAGGAAGACAGACTTTAAAATATCATCACACATAAAATACACAGTAACAAGCAGCCTTCATCTTAAGTGAAATGAAGGAAAATACAAGCAACAGTATGAGTGTATATTTTTATATTATAATCAGGAAAGACTTCTGGTAAATCAAATGTAAACTGAGTCCTGAAAGAGTGGTAGAGGTGAGACAGATAAAGAGCAGGTGAAAGGAGTTAAGGCAGAAATTACCAGGCATGTGC
>NW_006159784.1:848034-882701 GCF_000334495.1 Tupaia belangeri chinensis
TAATAGAAGCCCAGCAAAGAAGCAGCAGAGTAGTGGTCCTGAGACCTAAGGTGCTGAAGGGCTCTGAAAGCAGAATAATTTTATGGATTCTTATGCTAAATGATGAAAAGCCACTGGAATATTTCAACAAGAAAATAAATTGTTCAAGCTTCTTTTCTTTAAGGAACTTACCTTGGCTTCCTAAATTGTAGCAGGGAGCTAGTCAAAGCAGAAGAGCAATTAAGGGCCAGTCCCATGTCACAGCAGTTAATTGCTATGACCAGATCCAACAGGGATGACTGGGCTTGGAATTCAGCCCCAGAGGCTTGGCAAACATACTGGTTATATGTGATTGTGTACCACAGAGTCTTACATCCTGAAGAGATGGAGAAATTGAAGAAAAGGATTGTGGTGCAATCATGCTCCATTGGGGGGCTGCCTTGTCTCTTTCTCTTTCTCCCTGGCAAGCACATGTACATTCTGAGGGATTAAAAAAAAGAAAAAGAAAAAGAAAAAGAAAAAAAGAGAAAGAGAAAGAGAGAGAGAGAAAGAGAAAGAGAAAGAGAAAGAGAAAGAGAAAGAGAAAGAGAAAGAGAAAGAGAAAGAGAAAGAGAAAGAGAAAGAGAAAGAGAAAGAGAAAGAGAAAGAGAAAGAGAAAGAGAAAGAGAAAGAGAAAGAGAAAGAGAAAGAGAAAGAGAAAGAGAAAGAGAAAGAGAAAGAGAAAGAGAAAGAGAAAGAGAAAGAGAAAGAGAAAGAGAAAGAGAAAGAGAAAGAGAAAGAGAAAGAGAAAGAGAAAGAGAAAGAGAAAGAGAAAGAGAAAGAGAAAGAGAAAGAGAAAGAAAAAGAAAAAGAAAAAGAAAAAGAAAAAGAAAAAGAAAAAGAAAAGCAGAAGATTTCTGTATAATCAGATGAGAGCTAATGGTGGCTTGGCCTGGGCTGGGACTGGAATGAAGAGAAACTAGAAAGAATTCTGTCAACAGTTCTCTGCTGTGGCAGATAGGTGGTGCCTACCCAACCTCCACTTCTCTCAACTTGGGTAACTATGGCAATGTCTGTCATCCTGTTCCATCTCACTGGCCCATCTATACCAGAGAAGACTCAAGTACACTCGAGCAGTTATTTAGATTAGTAATCCACAAAAAGATTTTCATAACCAAGATTTATTTGAAAAACATTATTTCCTTAGGTTAAAAGATTGTTTATAGTGAGCAAAATCATTCCACGCTGCTAATTCTTTTTGCATTAATTTGGCAGGAAACATCTGAAATACTAGAGCCAAACACACTAGAACTGACCTAACCACAGGAAAAGCAATGTTGCTGAATTGAAAGTCTGCAAGAAACTCATCATTTATTATTAATATCACCATGGGCATGGAAGGTTTTGATATGGATACTGGAGATACCTGCCTGATTTCAACCAGGCATAGCAATCTCACACTTTTCCTCCTGCCTAAGAGCATTTAATTCGCAGGGAAGAGAGTTTTTTTCAGCAGCTTGCCCTCTAGACCATCACAACAGCAGAAGTTTTTAGTGCAGAAACCAAATCATTTCAAAAAGGATGTGGAACTTGCTTTTAGCACAATTTGGAAAACCACATGACTTAGTAAAAACATAGCCTAAAAAGGAAATAAGGGCTGATGAGCATTAGTACCAGGCACATGCTGTGTCATTGTCATTTGAAATCTGTGTTTGTTGTCTAACCCCAAAGTTCTTTGATTCTTTACCTTACTTTATCTTTAAATACCCCAAAAGGCAGAAAAATTTAAGGACCTCCCGTTCTAGGCAGCCATACACAAGATCATGTACAGATCGAGCCTGACGGTGCAGTCAGAAGCAAAATAAACTGTCGTGCTGGACACCGTAGAGCTGACCTTGGGTCTGGATTCCCAGGTCAGCTTTAAAACATCCTGGGCACACGCACATGTGCCCAAGAGCCTGAGCAGCTGGAGTGTTAGAGAAAACACCCTATAAGGATCTCTTTTAAGCTTATAAACAAAATTAATTAAACCTGTAAATATATAATGTATGGTTAGATCAAATCAAGTATCTTGGCTAATGCTGGAATCCTTCCAAAAATACTTGGGCCGAGAAGGGATGAAGTGATAAGTACAGTGGGCAGAGCCATGCACTCAGGGCTTTGAACGAAGACTCCCAACTAAAGTACACACTAAGAAAGCAAAATCACATCACTGTCCTCAAACTGTCAGCCATTAATACAAACAACTTTGTCTCATAAGCCTCTGCATCCAGTCTGCTGAATCTTCCCATTGCTATGGGGAATATTTATTTCTATAAAATGAAGATAAGTGGCATTCCCTTCTCTCTTCCTTGTGTTGGCATAACATTCATTCATTGATTTTTTTTCTTTTTTTGGAGAAGTTTTTGCTATAGGGCGCTTGCACTTGCCAGACAGACAGAGAGAGAGACAGAGAGACAGAAAGTGAGAAATCACCCCCCAGGGGGGATTGCCATCCCGCAATCCCTTCTCCTCCCTTCTCCTCTCGGGATCTTGGGCACGCACACACACACGCCTGGCGTGAGTTTAAGCCACCGGGTCCGGGACTCGAACCGCAGTCAACTACATGGGAGTCCAGAAACATAGCCATTATGCTAACTGCTCGTCCCATTCATTCATTGATTATTGATGCAACAAATATTTTTGAATGCTTAACTCTGGGCTTGTTAGAGAAGTTACTTAACCTTTCTGAGCTTCAGAGGTTTTTTTTGTAGACCAGGGATCATAACCCCATTGCTATGAGATTGCAACAATTAAAGAGGGAATATTTTTAAGGCACCCCAGTGTCTAGCAATTAGTAGCCCCTCCATTTCCAACCCTCCACCCTGTTTTCCTGCTGCCTGCTGTCTCTTGCCTTGCACCTGCACTCATCACTCTTCTCGTGTGGTTTTTTCTTGTTGCTAAAGTTATGCCCACCAGTTAAAAAAGACAGCTGCAGAGCCCTTGGAACTGCCATAGGAGATTCCATATTGCATGTTTCCTATTTAGTTCTTTGTAGTCCCAGAAGGACTTAGAGCTCAATCAGCCTGGTAACACATCTCCTTGATGCTGCCATGCAATTATATCCCCTTTTCTGTGCAGATTCATTGTAATTTCTAATATATGAATTGAGGAGGTCAGGGAAGTTTTTGTTTCCATCCTGTGGGCATAAAAATTGGGCATGTTCTATGCTTTCAGAGGGAAGGGTTTTCTTGGCTGATGTCTGGATTACCTACAAAGGCCCAGTGATCCGTGGGGGCAGAGGTTTTTGTTATTTGAAAAAGTATCACAAAATAACTAGCAAGGCTGACCACATAGCAATTGAGAAAAATAAAATATTCATCAGAGGACATTACTGGGAGGGAAACAGCACAGTTAACTTCACAAAAACCTCATCATCGTAATAGAGGAACAGAATTAATCATGCAATAGTGTTATGACTCCTGAGCCTCTAAGCCAATGTAAAAAAATTGAGAGAAGAGAGAAAATGAAACAAATATGTAGCCATCATGTACAGAAGTGAAGACTAAATGTTGATTTTTAAGTATCTATAAATTAAAGCAGATTTATAGATAGCTGGAGTCTTTCAGTCACTTAGGGAGATAAATCGCACACATTGCAGTAATGTTAATGTTAATAGTCACATCTTATTTGAATATATTTGAATAGAGCATTGATAAACTAGAAAGAAATGAAATTTCCGAGTGAAAGACTAAAGAAATGGAAATGGGTACAGCCTACATTTTTCCAGAAACATTCATAGCAAGTCTAATTTTTAATTTCTCACTATAGTAATCATTGAGAAAAAAATTCCACAAAACAAAAGCTTGCAATATAAGGGGATTGTAAGAAGTTAATACAAAATGCATAATATGGAAACCCAATGCATGGATTTTAATTTTTTTAAACAAAATAAACTTGTACTTTTATTCTATTTTTCCACAAACTTTTTGAGGTCTCTACATATAGAGTGGGTCTTAAAAGGGGATAGTTTAAACTAAGGGAGTAGGTTCCATTTACTAATGGTTACTCCATTAAGCCACATACGGTGAGCTTGGTACATAAAGGAACTTTGAAATGTTCATAGAAAAATTAAAGTCCAGGGGGCTGGCAGGTGGTGTGGTGATTAAGGGCGCTGGACTCCCACATGGCCAACCACAGTTTAAGTACCAGACCTGGCAGCTTGCTTTCTCTGTCTCTCTCTCTCTCTCGCTCTCTCTCACTCTGCCCCTCTCTGGTCAAGTTCAAAAATAAATAAATAAAGTTAAATAAAATACTTATTTAAAAAAAGAAAAATTAAAGTTCAAGTTTGTTCTGGTGCAAAAAATTGTGAAGTCCATCATAGATTTCTTTCACAATATACATTTTCCATGAACTCTTGAAGACCCCTCACCCCATATATATTACCTCTCAAGTCCCTGTGTGAATAAGTTTGAGGAATAGCAAAGAGATCAGGCAAAAGTTATCACCAAAGTGTCAGAAACCTTGTAGTGTAGTCCTACCTCTGCGAAAAATTGCTGCATATTAGGCAAGTCATGTGATTTCTTTGTCTTAGCTACCTAATCTACTAAGTGAGAGAAATAATCGATGTGTGCCTACCTCAAATAATTTGTGAGAGGATAAAATAAAGATAATAAAGAACATATAACAAATATAATATAAATGCAAAGAGTTTTTTTTTTTAATTTTGCTTTCAGAATCCTCTGAACTTACAATTTTGATCGAAGGAATAAATGAATTCTCCAACCCTATGGAGAGATGACCTTAGCTTCCCACAATGGTTTTTCGCAGAGTCTGTGGGATTAAATTTCTCCTGCTTTCATGATTGATCTGACCTTGCAGAGCTCTTCATTATTTATATCTTGTTCTAATTATGATGCTCATGAAATGAAGGAAAGGTTAAGCAAGTTGTTTTGTTTTTTTGTTGTTTTTCAGAATCTGTGAAGTCTCTTCAGGTGTTTTTAAAAATTGCATTTGTAAGATAAACTGCCCACTTATTTCTCCCACTCCAGCAACACCTAAATATTCTCACATCTTTATCTTCTGACAACTGATAGTGACTACTTTATTTACTTCTGCATTTTCCCTCTTCAGTGACATTCAAGTCCACTTGCCCCTCTCATTTCAAGCACGCGCACATCCGTGGGAATTCCTACATGCATTTCTACCTCAATAAATTTGGCATCACTGTTGGATAATTCAGAGTATGGGACATTTAACATCATTCCCACCATTTTGAAGAATCTAGGAATTTTACATTTCTACTAGACCTGCCCAAATACTCAGTTTGACACCCTGAAAACGCAGATGAAGAAAATTTGGTCCAAAGAAGTTCAAAAGTCAGTCTGATTTCTGAAATTATAAATGTACTTGCTTCTGCTTTCTTTTCTCTTCTAAGTCAGAAATCTGCCAACTGGGTGACAAGGAGTACATGAAGGGCATTGTTTACTATGGGCTGCTAAGACAAGCAGTAAGAAGATTCAGAAAAAACAAGTTACAAATTCAGAAACAGAAACACCCACAGAGTATGAAGGATGGTTTCCATGTTCTCCAGATGGCCTCTGCAAAAAATGAAAAAAGGAATATATGTGACCTAATGATGTATTTATGTATCATAGTTCACATATCTAAAAGCAAAAACCTAAGTCATATGATGTAGAACATGGGGAATCAGAAAGAATTAGGGAAATAAGTCATAGTGAATCAGTAGCCAAGAAACAATGATATTTAAATATAAAACTGAAATAGAGATGTTGGCATTTTTCCTATTTAATTTCTATTACATAGTTTAATATTTGAATATTAAAAACTATGAAAAACAGAAGCATTTAAGAAAATGCAAAGAAATTTGCATGCCAAAAACTATTTTCAATAATACCTAATTTATTTAATTTCTTATTTTCTATTTTTAAAACAGTGTTATTGAGATATAATTTATGTAGCAGACATCTAAAATGTTTAACTCAGTAGTTAGTACATCCACAAATTGAGTGGGGATATGCAATGTGTATCTTTCAAAGTCTGGCTCACTTTTCTTAACATTAAGTATTCTACATCCATTTTAAGTCAAATGAGAGGATAACATTGCTTCTTACAGTTATGTAATATGCCTTAGTATATATGTACCACAATTTTTCAACCAAGTCATCAGTTTTGGGACACTTAGTTTGGTTCCATGTTTTAGTAATTATGAACAATGCTGCAATAATCATGAATGTGCAAGTGTCTTTCTGATTAAATGTTTTCCTAACCTTCTGATAAATACCAAGGAGCGGCATTACTGGGTCACATGGAAGTTCTACTTGTAAGTATTTGAGAAACCTCCATATTGTTTTCCACAGATGTTGAACTAATTTACATTCCCACCAACAGTGTAAGAGGATTCCCTTTTCATCGCAGTCTCATCTTAGCACTTGTCATCTTTTTTATTGTTTTTTTTTTTTCATCCTAGGCAGTCTAAATAATGGGTTAAATTATATCTCATTGTGGTTTTAGGTAGTTTTAGTTCACATTTCACTTATGACAAGAAACTTTGAACACTTCTTCACATGTCTCTTGGACATTATTTATAAGTCTTCCTGGAGAGCTGTCTATTCAATTTATTTGCCCAATTTTTAATAGGATTATTAATTTTTTTATGAGCACAGTGCTTGAGTTCCTCATGTATTCTAGATATCAATACCTTGTCTGAGAAGTAATTTGAAAATATTTTCTCCAATCCCAAGGGTTGTCTTTTCACTCTAATTATTGTTTCCTTTGCTGTGAGGGAACTTTTTAGCTTAATATAATACTATTAGTCTATTTTCGTGACTATTGTCTGTGCTTCAGGGGTCTTATTTAAGAAATCTTTGCCTACTCCAATATCTTCAAAAGTTTTCCAACTATTAGTTTGATAGTTTGAGGTTTTATATTTAAATCTTCAGTCTATTTTAAGTTGGCTCTTGTTAATGATGCACAATAGGGCTCGTTTCAGTTTTCTGCAGGTTGATATACATTATTCTAGCACCATTTGCTGCAAAGACATTTTTCCTCCACTGCATTGTCTCCACTGCATTTTCCTCTGTCAAATATCAAAGACTATATGATTTTGTGTTTGTTTCTGGATTCTCTATTCTGTTCCATCAGTTTGTCTATCTATTTTTGTGCTTGTACCATGCTGTTTTGATTATCACTACTTTATAATATATTTTAAAGTTAGGTAGTGGAATGTCTTCTATTTTATTCTTTTGGGAGTGTATTACCTTGGCAATATGAGTTATTTTACTATTCCAGACAAATTATATAATTGTTTTTATCTTTACTTTCTTTTTTTTTTTTGAGAGGTTTTTTTCACTATAGGGCACATGCACTTGCTAGACAGACAGAGAAAGACAGAGAGACAGAAAGCGAGAAATCACCCCCCAGGGGGGATGGTCACGCCATGATCCCTTCTCCTCCATTCTCCTCTCGGGATCTTGGGCACGCATGCACACGCGCCCGGCGTGAGTTTTAAGCCACCGGGTCCGGGATGTGAACCACGGTCGACTACGTGGGAGTCCAGCAACATAGCCATTACACTAACTGCTGGTTCCCTCTTTTCTTTTCTTTTTCAGAGAGAGAGAGATTCCCCTATAGAGCATGGGCACTTGCTGGATAGACAGAGAGACAAAAGAGAGAAATCACTCCCTAGGGGGATAGCCTCACCGCAATCTCTTATCCTCCATTCCTTTTAGTATTTTGGGCCTATATGCACACATGCCCAGTGTGAGTTTTAAACCTCCAGGTCCAGGACTCAAATCTCAGTCTACTATAAGGGAGTCCAGTGACATAGCCATTACATCATCTGCTGGTCCCTATAACTGTTTTTTTCTATTTCTGTTAAAAATTTCTCTGATAATTGGATCATAATAGCATTGAATAGATTATTTAATTTGGGTAGAACTGATATTTTTATTATATTGATTCTTTTAATCCAAGAGCATGTATGTCCTTTCATTTTTGTGTATCATACTCAATTTCTTTTTCATTTTCTCATAGTTTTACTTTTAAAGGTCTTTCGTTTCTTTAGTTAGGTTCATTCCTAGGTATCTTATTCATTTTGTGGCTATTGTAAATGAGCTTGCTTTCTTTCATTCTGTCTCAGACTGTTCATTATTAATGTATAAAAATACTATAGATTTTTGTATATTTATTTTGTATCCTGCTATTTTACTAAATTAATTTATCACTTGCAGTAGTTTCATCATGGATACTTTTGGACTTTCTGTGTATATTATCATATCATCTGCAACTAGGGACAATTTAGCTTCTTCTTTTCCTATCTGAATGTCTTTTATTTTGCTCCCGTGTCTGATTGCATTGGTTAGGACTTCAAGCACTGTTGAAAAGAAGTGGAGAAAGTGGGCTGCCTTGTCTTATTCCATTTTTTTTTTTTTTGGTAGAAAAGCTTTTAACTTTTCCCCATTTAGTATGATGTGCACAATGCATCTGCCATACAGACTTTTATTATCTTTAAGAATATCACTTCTACTCTAATTTTGCTGAGAGTCTTTATCAAGAAGGGATCTTATATTGTATCAAATGCTTTTTCTGCATCAATTGATATGATCATAATAGTTTCTATCATTCTTTCCTATGACATGATGTACTATATTTATTGTTTCGCATCTTTTGAACCATCCTTGCATCCCTGGAGTAAAGCCTATCTGATCACAGTATATAATCTTAATATGCTATTGTATTCAGTTTGCTAATATCTTGTTGAAAATATTTTTAAGAGTTTTGTTTGTTTGTTTGTTTTGTTTTATTTTGTTTTGTTTGCTATAGGGCACATGTGCTCACTAGAAAGACAGAGAGAGACAGAGAGATAGAAAGCGAGAAATCACCCCCCAGGGGGGATGGCCATGCCACAATCCCTTGTCCTCCATTCTCCTCTCGGGATCTTGAGCACACACACACATGCACCTGGTGTGAATTTAAGCCACCAGGTCCGGGACTCAAACCATGGTCGACTATATGGGAGTTCAGCGACATAGCCACTACCCAGCTACTGGTCCCTCTTGTTGAAAATTTTTGTATTGGTATTTATTACAGATATTGGCCTGTAGCTTTATTATTATTTTTGTTGTTATATCCTTGTCTAGTTTGGGATCAAGGTAATGGAGATTTCATAAAAAGGGTTTGGAAGGACTTCTTTTTGAATCTTTAGAAAAAGTTTGTAAAGAATTGGAGTTATCTCTTCTTTAAAAGCTGTATAGAACTCAGAAGTGGGGACCCGCAGTTAGCGTAATGGCTATGTCGCTGGACTCCTATGTAGTCGACTGAGGTTCGCGTCCCGGACCCAGTAGCTTAAAACTCACACCGGGCACGTGTGTGTGCGTGCCTAAGATCCCGAGAGGAGAATGGAGGAGAAGGGATTGTGGCATGGCCATCCCCCCTGGGGGGTGATTTCTCACTTTCTATCTCTCTGTCTGTCTCTGTCTGTCTGGCGAGGGCATGTGCCCTCAAGCAAAAACCTCTACAAAAAAAAAAAGAACTCAGAAGTGAAGCCATCCAGACTTGGACTTTTCTTTGCTGGGAGACTATCACTGATTCAGTCTCATCACTAGTTAGTGGCTCTATTGCAGCTTTCTATTTCATCCTGATTCAACTTAGGTAACTTGTACTTGTCCAGAAATTTACCCATCTCATCTAGGTTTTCTATTTTGTTGGCATACAGTTACTTATAATTTTTTGTATTTCCAACATATCAGTAGTAATATCACCAGCTTCATTACTGATTTTATCTATATGGCTTCTTTCTCTGTTTTTCTGATTAGTCTAGCTAATGGATTGTCTATTTCGTTTACCTTCTCAAAAAAAATCAGCTTTTTGTTTTGTTGATTTTTGTATAAATTTTTTATTCTTCATTTCATTTATTTCAGCCCTAGTCTTTACTATCTTTTCTTCTTTTATTTATTTATTTGTTTATTTATTTATTGTTGTTCTTTTTGCAGTTTCCTAAGATGCAATGTTATTTATTTAACACCTTTCTGCATTTTTCTTATGAGCACTCATGACTTGCTTCTTCTGATGACTTTCACTGTGTCCCAAAAGTTGTGGAATAGCATATTCACTATTGTTAATTTCAATTAATCTTTGCATTTCAGTCTTAATTTCTTCAATAGTTTGAAATTCATTCAAGAGTAGATTGTTTAGTTTCCATGTTATTGTATATTTTTGAGAGCTCTTTCTGTGTTTGATTTCAAGTTTAATTCTGTTATGGTCAGAGAAAATACTAGTTATAATTTCTATACATTTTAAATTTATATAGACTTGTTTTATGGCCTATTATGTGGTCAATCTTCCAAAATGTTCCATGTGGAAATATATTCCATGGGTGTTATGTGGAATGCACTATATGCATGTCAGGTTCATTTTGCTTATGATATCATTAGATTTCGGTGTCTCTTTGTTTATTTTTTTACTAGATAACCTGACAGCAGGTGTTGAACTCTCTAACAATTAGTGAGTTGCAATCTATATCTCCCTTTAGATCTAGCAGCCTTTCTTTTACGTATTCGAGTGCCCTGGCATTGAGTGCATAATTTTTTATGATTTATTACATTTTCTTGAGGAATCAATCCTTTTAGAGCTATGTAGTGTCCTTCCTTGCCTCTTATACTTTTTATCTTAAAGTCTATTTTATCTGATATAAATTTCACAACAACTGCTTTTTTTCCATTTCTGCTTTCATGAAATGGCTTTTTCTGATCATTCACTCTCAGTTTATCTTTGTCAATGAGGTGTGTTTTGTGTAAGCAACCTACAGAAGGTTCCAGTTTTATCATCTATTAAGCCAATCCATGCCCTTTATTTGGAGAATATAGTCCATTAATATTCAAGGTTATTATTTATGTGTGAACTTAGCCCTGTCATTTACTCTTTCTTTTCCCTAACTTTCTCTCTCTCTCTCTCTCTCTCTCTCTCTCTCTCATGAGCATATGTGGCCCTATAGCAAATTAAATAATAGTGATAAATAAAATAAAATAGATAATTATTTTCTTAAAAATTAATTAAAAATTGGAGGCCAGCAGTTGGGGTGATGGCTATGTTGCTAGAGTACTATGTAGTCGACCGCTGTTCGAGTCCTGGACCCAGCAGCCACAGTATGGTTCTGAAGGAATGTACACAGTTTAAAATCATCACAATTGCCTGGGAGTGCAGGTGATTGATAAGAAAACGTTTTACAGAGACAATCATGTATGTTTTAAGAGGAAGAATTTACAAGATAGAGTACTGCAGTAAAGTAAAAACTCTGGAAAATTTAATATATTTTTAAAAAAATTAAAAATAGGTGAAGTATTATCAAATGTATACAACATAAAGTAATAGTCAATGTCAAGTAAGATGAGTATGCATATCTTTTATTTGACTTTTTATTGTTTTGTTTCATTTTTTGGAGAGTTTTGCTTTGGTTTTTTTGTTTGTTTGATTTTTTGCTATATAGGGTGCATGCGCTCGCCAGAAAGGCAGAGAGAAACAGAAAGCGAGAAATCACTCCTCCAGGGAGATGGCCATACCACAATCCCTTTTCCTCCATCTCCTCTTGGGATCTTGGTCATGCATGCACACGCACCCGGCATGAGTTTAAGCTACCAGGTCCATGACTTGAACTGCAGTCGACATGTGGGAGTCCAGTGACATAGCCATTACACTAACTGCTGGTCCCAATTATTTTTTACTGTTTTTAATAAATGATTTTTATTTTATTAATGTAACCCATTTACATGTTTTTTAACAATAAAATAAAGAAAAGCTTAGGGTTAAAAAGCAAATATCCACTTAATATATACTGAGTGTCTGTACTCTATGACTGAAACTAATTGACTAAAGGAAATAGAAACACAGTATATGGATGTAAATACCAGATACAGGGTGTGTGAAAGAGGAGGGTCTGAGGAAGGACATTTAGAAGAGAAATAGGGAGGCAAAGCATGAATGGGACAAAGAAATGTGGTATTATCTGTTAAAGATATTTTATAGTTATTTCAACTGGACTAGGGAGAAATGTCCACCTGTTGAAATAGTAGCTTTGAAAGGTAAATAATGTGGTTGAATGTATAAAAGAAAATGAAATAAAAAATTTTAAAAAAATAAAATAAAATAAAAGCCAAATATCCTAGGTCAATAGGTGGGACAGAGGTTAAGGTGGCTTATTCCACATAGCCAACTGTATGGCTTGAGTCCTGGATCTAGCAACTTAAAAAACACACTTGTGTGTGTGCATGCTCAAAATCCCAAGAGTAAAGGGGAGCAAAAGGGATTGCATCATGGCAATCCACCTTGGGGTGTGATTTCTCTCTTTCTTTCTCCTCTCTTTCTCTTTCTCTTTCTCTGTAGAGAGCACATGCCCCATAAAAAAAAATAAATAAAAATAAAAATAAAATATATATATATATATATCCTGCCTGATCTATCCTTTTCTCCCCTTCTTTAGATCTTAAAAGGTCATTTTTATTTTGCTTAACTTTTTTTTTATTAACAATTTTCAAATCTCTAATAAGACAAAACCAACAATTCTTGATTTATCAATTAGTTAATTACCTTGGAAACTGGCCATATTTTATGTTTTTATTATTACCAGGTGCCAATGATGACACAGCAGTAAAACATAATGCTCTGCAAGGCAGAACCACTTGGGGATATAATCTTTTTACCAGACTCCCTGAGTGTGTTGGGCACACGTGTGTCATGATTCAGGTTGACTGCGGCTGGAGGTAAATTGCAGCATATCATATTCAGGATGCTGTACTTCTGTTTCTCTCTCTCTCTCTCTTTCTACATAGAACTTTAAAACAAAGTTACTTGATAAATACTGCTGTATCTAGGTAGTGTGTAATAAATCATATCATTCATTTGTTTACTTATTTGACTCTGGGTTTTAGGGTTTTTCCAAGTTTCTTAATAGGATTTCTTTTTGTTTTTAAAATTAGGAAAATGTGTCTTAAAACTTAGAGAGACATGTGGTTTGAAGTGATGAAATAGGGCCAGCCAGTGTTGTCGTTAGGCTTGATGGATCCCACATGGTTGTGGTGAAGTCTGTGACCTGGTGGCTTAAATAATATGCTGGGTGCATGTGCATGCACGCCCAAAATCCTAAAAGGAGAAAGAAGTAGATGAGAAGAGCTATGATCATCTACCCTGAGAGATGACTAGATGACAAGAGCTATGATCATCTACCCTGAGAGATGACTTAACTTTTCCTCTGTCTCTCTCTCTCTCTCCATATAATGTGTGTGTGTGTGTGTGTGTGTCCTCTCTCTTCATCTATGTCTCTCTAAGTACTCACACACTCTGGCAAATATTTTTTTAAATGTTGAAACAATGATACATCTGGACCAGTCCGATAGTACATGGATTAAGCACTATGCATAGGAAGCTAGATCCCATGTGGCTGACTGGATTGAGGTCTGACCCTAGCAGCTTGAAAAATACACTGAGTGCATGTGCTTGCTTTCCTAATCCTGATGGGATGGAGGAATGGAAGAAAAAGGATTTCAGTATGACCATGTCCCATTGAAGTGCTTTCTCTCTCTGTCTGATAAGCACAGGTACCCTCTAGCAAGTAAATAAATGAATAAATAAATAAATAAATAAATAAATAAATAAAAAGTCTTTATACACTCTGCCATCAAGTCACCACAAAAACACCACAGTGAGAGAGACAGAAAGAATGACAATTCCATCTTCACCATAGTTAGAAAGTATCAACAATCCGTATGTTAAATTTATATCAAATTGATGAAAAACACAGAGATATAACTTGATAATGTAACCTTATTCTTATACAAAAAAAAAAAAACTTTCAATATTACGTATCAAACACTTGAAGAGCCCAAAGTAAAATTTCTTTATTTAGAACAATAAAGCCAGGGGTTTGAGGATGCTATCAACACAACACCAAAATCTTGCCCTTGCACCATTAGAATGAGGAACAAGTGAGAAATCATTAAGAATGCTATCTTTTGGGAACCAGCAGTTAGCGTAATGGCTATGTCGCTGGACTCCCACGTAGTCGACCGCGGTTCTAGTCGACCGCGGTTCGCGTCCCAGACCTGGTGGCTTAAAACTCACGCCGGGCGCGTGTGCGTGCGTGCCCAAGAGCCCGAGAGGAGAATGGAGGAGAAGGGATTGCGGCGTGACCATCCCCCCTGGGGGGCGATTTCTCGCTTTCTGTCTCTATGTCTCTCTCTGTCTGTCTGGCAAGTGCACGCGCCCTACAGTGAAAATCTCTCCAAAAAAAAAAAAAAAAAAGAATGCTATCTTTTCAAGGACCCAGATTCTCATGTAACTGGGTAGAGCTCTCTGATTTGCAGTCATATTTTTACAGTCATCTAGAAAAAAAATAAACACTTAAAACTCTAAAGGAAAAGAGAGAAAAAATTGTGACGTACAGTACTGAATTATTTGACACAGAGATTCCCCACAACCTCAGAGGAGACAGGCACCACTCTGATAGCACGGAGCACATATAATCCCAAGACTGGTGAGAAGGTGGCTGGAAACAACATACAGGGATTTAACCTGCCCTCCATTTTACTTCCATAGCCCTTTATCATATTTATGCTAGACAGCAGCTAGCCTGAAAACGAGTCCATAAAAACATAGGATTTAAGCACAGCCTTGGTGACACAGTTAGTAACATACTGAAGGGCAATTTAGGTAGCCACATGCCAGCTCAGATTCCTCAGTCAGCCTAAAAAGATGCTGAGAATCTGTTCACACGCCCAAGATCCTGAGAAGCTGGAGGGCAGGGGGAAAGGAGAAGACAAGATCCTTTTGAGGGTGCTTCCCTCTCTCTCTCCCATGTGTACACACATTTCTCTATTATAAATTTTCTAAAGAATTTAAAATGTTAAACTAATACTTAAGTTACTATTTACAATATGCTTTAAATAGCAATAATTGATTACTATTTTATATTCTTAACAATAATACAGGATTCAAAACAAATCAAAAGAAGAAAAATAATATTACAAACAAAAGCATATAAACTAGGGACCAGCAGGTGGTATAGTGGTTAAAGCTTCTGGACTCCCCATATGGCTGACAATGGTCTGGGTCCCAGACCTGGTGACTTGCTTTCTCACTCTCTTTCTCTTTCTCTGTCTCTAATGAGTGTATGTACCCTGTAGCAAATTAAATAATAATAATAAATACACAAATAAATAATTCTAAGAAAAAGCATATAAACTAGGGACCAGCAGGTGGTATAGTGGTTAAAGCTTCTGGACTCCCCATATGGCTGACAATGGTCTGGGTCCCAGACCTGGTGACTTGCTTTCTCACTCTCTTTCTCTTTCTCTGTCTCTAATGAGTGTATGTACCCTGTAGCAAATTAAATAATAATAATAAATACACAAATAAATAATTCTAAGAAAAAGCATATAAACTATTGTTCAAGTTGTACCAGGAAGAAGGAATATTTATAAGGCTCCTGTATGATATGATATGAATCAGAGCAGAGTGAAAAACATTGACGACTTAATATATATTTCAAAAAAGCTAGTAGAATTAACAAGTGTGTACAACATAATGTAATGTTCATTGTAGAAGAGGATGAATATGGGTGCATCCTTGATTTGATGATTGTAAACTGCTTGCATGTATTTATAAAATCATACTGTGGTCCACAAATATGTAAATCAATTAAATGTAAATCAGAAATCATATTTTTAAAAAAGCTTAAAATAAAAAATAGAAATTAAAGCATTTTTGAAACCATACTATAAGTAAGATAAGCAAATTTTTAAAAAGAAATACAATATACAATGCTTAGTAAGAAAATAAATACTAAATTGGCAGATCCCATTTTTAAAAATAGAAGGTACAATAAAACAATCAAGGAAATGAAAAACAATAAATAGTAAAAAGGTCAATTTACTGCTGAAAATAGTCATAGGCATTAGGCACAGCCTCAATAACTATACTGAGAAAAATAAAATTAGGAAAAAGAATTCATACTATGTCGGCGTCTGTCCCAGGCTTGGCTCTATCTACAGGGAAAATGGAAAGAACAAGATAGAGAGTAGCAGTGGACACAGGCAGCCTGAGCCTAGGGAGCCCAAGCAACTTGTGCTGCCCAAACAACCCGGGTGCCTTTATTTACAGGGCAAAGTGACACTACATATATATATTTCATGACATTCCATGGATATGTTGATGTGTTACAGACAATAAGAAGGAGGTATCAAATCTATATGGGGTTAGACATACTGGGTCAGGTGTATCCCTTGGCAATAAATCCCATTAAGGTGAAATCCCATTATCTTCTTTTCTAATGGAGAGAAGTCTAGCTGTAGGTGTGGAGAAAATACATAAGGCTAAAAAATCTAGTCATAGGGCGGGCATCACCACACCCAGGAGAAGGATAAAGAACCTTACAGAGGCAGAGCAAGGATTGGACTTTACTAATTAGGAGTAAAGATGTTTCCTGAATTCCATCAGATGTGTCTGTTGAAAGGCCCCTAGCAATTTCCACCCTTTGCTCCTCCTACAACAAGGATCAAGGAAAGGACAATCTGCAAGATTGTGCCATAGCCCAAAGGGACAGTGGTGTTTGCTCAGAGCATGTCCCCATACCCTCAGGGCCTCTCTCCAAACATGTCTCTACAATGATAATTATAGGAACAATGATATATATAGAACACAAGGAGTTTCACTATACATACAAATGGTGTTTTCTAAATAAATAAACAGAAAAATAGGAGAAATGTTTAAATATAAAATAAAAGGAACATATTCAAAATAAAAATCAAATTAAATATATTGTTTTACAAAACGTTTTTCTTCTATCATTTTTAGAACATATTTTTCTACTGTTACATATATATATATATATATATAAAATGTTCCATGACAATGCCATGGAAAGTTAACAGTGAGATATGCACTTTTGGTGACAAAGATGTCACCAAACTTTGAGAATTTAAAAAAAAAAAGGTTCTAAAGAAAAGGAACAAGTAGAAAAAAAGACTAGTTCTTTTCAGAAGTCATTTTTTTCTTAATTGTCCATAGGGAGCTCAATGCTAGGAGAAATAAAATAATATGTACATAAGTATGTAACTAAAAACTATCAAATGATCTTGAATGATACACACAAAGCTGATAGTATTGCTCACCTTTGAAGAATATACTAGAATCAGGAAGATAGACAAAGACTTTGATTTTTTGTAAAGTTACAATTTAAAAAATAGAATATGAGGGAACAGCAGATGGCGTAATGGTTACATTGCTGGACTCTCATGTAGTCAACTGCAGTTCGAGTTCCCCGGAGGCTCGAAACTCACACTGGGCTCATGGGCGTGTGTGCCCAAAATCTTGAGAGGAGAATGAAGGAGAAGGGATTGCAGATGTGTATTTCTCACTTTCTGTCTGTCTCTCTCTGTCTCATTCCCTATAGCAAAAATCTCAAAAAAGAAAAAAAATATTAGAACATGAAAATAAATAATACCACCACAACGAAGATAATAATGATTGTAAAGCAACCTCTACAAGTTTCAAGTTAAGACAGTGTGACCCAAAAAGTTATATCCAACCAAGTTGTGTTTCAGGTAGAAAAGAGCAGACATTATTTTCAAATACAGGAAGTCTAAGCAACTTTATAAAATATTTTTTATAAATTAGGGTGCCTGAAGAAACAATGAGTTTTTTAAAATTATTTCTTTATAAAATTGTTGGATAACGGTGAAAATTATTATACATAACAGAATTACATGTTGTAAATCTTAAAAAGATCGTGGCAACAAAACAGCTCCTTTTTTCACTGAACAGAATTTAAGGTCATTTATATTTTGTGAGTTCTTACGTGTGTAACATATGATCAGTAAACAACATCTGAGAATTTAAATTATACGAAAGAAAAAGATATCATTTTTATTACTTTAACAGATTAGGATCATTCAGAGAGGTTTAATAATTACTGAAAACATCAAATAAACCAAAGAATAAGGTAATCGAAAACTATTGTGTATTCATGGATGATAAGAAAGATTACATTGTTGTTAATTACTTATTCTTCCCCACCTTTATTTACTACCCCATTTAATTAATCCAGGATTTGACCATGTAACTGTCTTTGCTCAATGGAACATTAACAGACTTGACAGTCAGGTTTCTAGTATGATTATAAGGTTAACTGTGTTCTCCCTCTGCCATTGTTATTAGAAGAATAACAGGTAACTAATATCCCTCATCTTTAACCCCAAAAGTAAAAGCAGAGTTGATAGAAGGCTGAAAATACAAATCAAAGACTAGGAAAAAATACAGCAAAACACATCTGATATAAGGATAATATACAAATTACATAAGGAATTCTTAAAACTTAAAAAAATTAGTGGGACCAGCAGATAGTGTAATGGTTATGTTGCTCGACTCCCAAGTAGTTGACTGCAGTTTAAGTCCAGACCCAGTGGCTTAAAACTCAACCCTGGTGTATATGTGTGCATGCCCAAGATCCTGAGAGGAGAAAGGAGAAGGGACTGTGGTGTGGCCATCCCCCACAGGGGGTGATTTCTCTCTTTCTGTCTCTCTCTGTCTCTCTGGCTAGGGCACATGCTTTATAGCAAAAATCTCTTAAGAAAAAAAAAGAAAAAGAAAGAAAATAAAACTAGTAACCTAATTTAAAAGCAAACCAAAATCTGGACACCTCAACAATGAAGATAGATGACATATTAGGTGACAAAAAGATTCTCAGCGTCTTTTGACATTAGAAAAGTAAAAATTAAAGCAACCATGAGATATCTCTACATATCCATTAAAAGTTACAAGAGAGAGGAAAGAAAGAAAAAATAAAAGGAAGAAAAGGAAAGAAAATGAAGGGAAAAGATAATGCCAATATTTTCTGAAATGCCAGGCAATACTAAATTTCATTCATTGCTGGTGGGAATGCAAAATGCTACATCCACTTCAGAAAACATTTTTGCAATTTCTTACACAAATGAACATAATCTTACCATGCAACCCAACAATTATGATCTAAGTTGTTTATGGAAAAGAGTTGAGAATTGAGGTCTACACAGAAATATGCATGCAAAGCTTTATAGTAGTTTTATTCATAATCACCCCAAAGTGGAAATAACCAATCTATCCTTCAGTAGGTAAATGGATAAGCAAAGTGAGGTAGGTACATCATACAATGAAATACTATTATTATGCTACAAAAAGACATATAGTGAGCTTACACACATATTTCTAAGTGAAAGAACCTAGTCTGAAGAGGCTACATACTATTAGGATTCCAATTATATGACATTTTGGAATGGGTAAAACTACTGAGACAACAAAAAATTCAGAGGTTGCTAAGGGATTAGAAGAATGGAAGGAGAGGAGCACAGGGATTTTTTATTTTTTTTATTTATTTATTTTTTTTTTTGTAGAGGTTTTTGCTACAGGGTGCCTGTGCTCACCAGAAAGACAGAGGGAGACAGAGAGATAGAAAGCGAGAAATCACCCCCCCAGAGGGAATGGCCACGCTGCAATCCCTTCTCCTCCATTCTCCTCTTAGGATCTTGGGCATGCACGTACACGCACCCGGCATGAGTTTAAGCCACTGGGTCTGGGATTCGAACCACAGTTGACTACATGGGAGCCCAGCGACATAGCCATTACGTCAACTGCTGGTCTCACACAGGGAATTATTAAGCTGGTCAAACTATTTTGTATAATACAGTAATGGTGCTATATGGCATTATACCTTTATCACACTTGTAATATTCTACAACACAAAGATTGAACCTAGAGTATGCAGGTATTAAAGAGGCATTTAGAATGTTGAGACATCTCAAGAAAGAATGAAAACTGTGACAAGAGAATCTAACTGTGATTACAAGTATGTGAAACAACCTCTCTGAAGAGGACTGGGAGAGAATGTGTTGACCTAAGCAGCTCTGGAAATTAGTAGAATCTGTAGGACTAAAGTGAAAAGAAACTGTGCATAAACACTGTACCCTGGCTGATAAAAGTGATTTTCATTGGATCTGGCAAGTGACGTGGTGGTTAATGTACCGGGACTCCCCTATGGCTGGCCACAGTTCAAGTCCTGGGTCTAGTGGCTTACTTCCTCACTTTTCTGCTCTCTCTCTGTCTCTCTCTCTCTTTCTTTCTGTCTCTCTCTGGTCAAATTAAAAATAATAATAATAAATTAAATTAAATTCATTAAAATTCATTAAAAATATGTTTCTCATGAGGTATGGGTTAAAAAGTATTATAGTCCTATGCATATATACTAAAGGATGAACAATTATGTAAATAAGTGGTAATGGTGGTTTTCTCTATTGGAGTGAGTAGTTGCAGACAAGCAAAGGGAATTAACTGGAAGAAGATCTGGTAGTAATTGATTAGTGTTGAAAGCATCAGTAAGAACTCATGTTTAGCCTAATGTAGATAAAGTTCATTATATAGAGAAATAGTTAAAGATATTTGGATAAATAAGGGTTAGTACACACATATATTCTTGCTCTGACAGCTGACAGAATCTACAGGAAATGACACCACAGTAACAAAGGACACACTTAGCATTCACATCTTGGTTTTGGATACTATTTTCTAATAAGGAAACAGGACTTCTTGACAAATGGTTGATTTGAGAACTGGAGCAGAAATATCTAAAATGAGCCTGGAGCATCTCACAACCTAGGAAGTTAAGGAAATGCTCTAAAGATGTGTGCACATGCACACACACAACACATACACACACATACACATATACACACCTACACACATATACACACACATACACACACACATAAACACACACACACATACACACATAAACACACACATACATACACACACGCACGCACTGATGGAGGTCTGTAAATGAGCACAAGGGACAAAAGAAAGAACTCCTAAAAGCCAAATTAAAACAGTATAAGCAACTAAGTAGTTTTTAATTGTAAGCCCAAATACAAATAAACCCATGACTCTATATTGATATAAGTAAATTATTGAGGGCAGACTCTACAGTGCAGCAGCTGAGTGCTGCTCACAGAAATTCAGATCCCACATGGTCAACTGTGGTTTAAATCCCAGGCCTGGAGGCCTGAATAGATACCAGGCACATATATCTGCATGCCCCCAGATCCTGATGGATTAAAGAAATGGAGGACAGAGGATTGTGGCATGACCACATTTATTGAGGGTGTTTCTCGCTCTCCCTTTACTATCTGCTAAGTACATGTGCCCTCTGGCAACATAAAAAGTATTAAATTAACTAATTAATTAATGGAAGAGAGGACACAAATTTCCCATGCAGAAGAATTCCAAATTAATTATGTAAATACACCCCTAAATGAGGGGGAGCATAACTCTCCACTCAAGTGCGGGGTGCACATAGTGCACTATATAAAAGTAGGAAAAGATTACACCATGGAAAGTGAGTAGAAAGAATGAATTTGTAGTGAGAAAACCTGGCAAGAACTGTATCAGCCAAATGATCAAGGTGAACAAGCACACAATCAGAAATCATACTGATAGTATATACCCTACTGTCATTTGAAGAATATCACACTTTCATTTCTATGATTTTGTGCCCCAAAACCTGTCATCTTAATCTACTCCTGAGAAAAACACCAGAAAAATGCCAACAGAAGAGCATCCAGCAAAACACCTAACCAGTACCTCTCAGAACTGCCGAAGTTAATAAAAACAAAAGATGTCACAGTCGGGAGTAGTCTAAATAGCCACAACCAAATGTAATATTGTATTCCCAATGGGATCCTGGAACAGAAAATAAATAGCAGGCAAAACCTAAGAAATCTAAATAAACAATGGATATTAGCTCATTCCAATGCATCAAGATTAGGTGATTAAATGTACCAAAGATACCACCCTTATATAATAGGGGAATTTGTGCAGGTGGAGAGTAGTATATGGAAACACTCGATAGTATTTCTGCAAATCTAAAACTGATCTAAAAGATAAAGTCCATTGATAAAAAACATTTTAAAACCTAGGAAGTACTTGAGCTGCATATAGAAATGAGCTAAGTCCAGCAGATTGTGGCAGAAGGCAGAACGTTCCATTCAGAATAAGGAGGAGAATGCTGGAAACTCCTGGAATCCCTGAAGTAAAGAATATGCACCTTTGCTAAATATTGTTAAATCATTCCCCAAAATGGTCTACTATTTGAATATCCACTATATGCATGAGGCATTACTTTCTTCTATTCTTCCCACCAATTGCCAAAACAAATGTTTTAATTTTTGCTCATGTAAAAGGTGGAGTATTTTATTCCTTCAAATTTGCACATCACTGATTCCTAGTAAAGGCAGGTATCTTTTTTTTTTTTTTTTGAGAGGTTTTTGCTATAGGGCGCGTGCCCTCGCCCGACCGACAGAGAGAGGCAGAGAGACAGAAAGCGAGAAATCACCTCCCAGCCGCAATCCCTTCTCCTCCATGCTTCTCTCAGGATCTTGGACACACATGCACACGTGCCCGGCGTGAGTTTTAAGCCACCAGGTCCAGAACTCGAACCACGGTCGACTACGTGGGAGTCCAGCGACATAGCCATTATACTAACTGCTGGTCCCAAGGCAGATATCTTTTATGGATAAATATTTCAGGGAGCATCTCAACAGATTAAAAAAAATTCCCTGGTAAATTTATTATGAAATTTGTAATATTTCCTTTATGATATCTTAGTCTCAAGTCCAAATTAAATATTCATTAATTACTTAAAATATGTTTAAAGTTAACTTATTTGGATCAGGTCCAAACGAGGTTCATATATTGCATTTAGATTATGCGTATATGTTCTCTCTTAATAAAAAAAAGATTCTCTCTTTTCTTTGTGCTATTATATTTTGGAAGAATTGAAGTCTTTTATAAAATATCTGTATTTGGCTAATGAAAGCAGTGTCATGTCATTAACATTCCCCTCCCATGTTATCTATAAATAGAGAGGCAGATCAAGAGGCCTGATTATTAAGTCTATTTCTTTTGAACACCTTATTGTGTTTCCATGCTTCCTATTTCCCCATATCCAAAGCAAAATAATGTACTATTGCCTCTTTTTTAGTGATGTCAAGATTACTGAATTTAGGGACCAGCAGGTGGTGTAGTGGTTAAAAGCACTAGACTACCACAAAGTCAACTGCAATCCAAGTCCCAGATCTGTCAGCATGAAAATCATGCTCGTGTGTGTGTGTGTGTGTGCCCCAGATCCCAAGGTTAGAATGGAGGAGAAGGGATTGCGGCGTGACCATCCTCCCTGGGGGGGTGATTTCTCGCTTTCTGTCTCTCTGTCTCTCTGGCAAGCACATATGCCCTATAACAAAAATCTCTCTCAAAAGAGAGAAAGAGATTACGGAGTTTAGTTGACATCGGTCTGATCTACTCATTATAAAATTTCACATCTAGTGTTTCTTATCTAATAGTTTTATTATAGCAACTTTTTTTGGAGAGATTTTCACTATAGGGTGCGTGTGCTCCCCAGACAGACAGAGAGAAACAGAGAGACAGAAAGCGAGAAATCACCCCCCCAGGGGGGATGGTCACGCCGCAATCCCTTCTCCTCCATTCTCCTCTTAGGATCTTGGGCACGCACGCACACGTGCCCGGCGTGACTTTTAAGCCACCAGGTCCAGGACACGAACCGCGGTCGACTACATGGGAGTCCAGCGACATAGCCATTACACTAACAGCTGGTTCCCTATAGCAACTATTGATAATCATCACCAAGATCCACTAAAATTTGCAAATAGCATTCTCATTTATTAACTATGATTGTTTAAAATAATAATAACTTTTTTCATCAATTATTTTGCTGCTCTGAAATAAAATCCATACAGGAAAAATGACTGTTCTCTCCTATTAGAATTATGAACCTGGGAGATATTGTAACCATTTTTTCTACCCAGTGGATGAGGGGAGCTGACTCGGTAAGGAGAGCGCGAGCTTTTCTTCAGCAAAAGATGCCCTTTCCAATAGCATTTTTAAGCACTGAATGCTTCATGCCAAACCTCTTCCTATGCACCCTCTGAGTCATCTTACTAAGGGCCTTTGCCAGGCTTCATCTGGAGAATATCTAGACACTCTCTCTGCCAATCTGGCTGGATAGGAACCAGTGAAACAGGAAGAGTGACATTGCTGTCTCCTTTGATATTATTGATCGCCTTTATTTTCTTGGAGGCAGCTCTACACTGCAAGAGAATAGCAACAACATGTGGCTACACTTGGCACATTATCTGGCAAATCTTTTTTCCTGTACCTTGTGGTATAAATGTTAGGAATAATGAAACAGACATACAATAATCTTTGAAAATCAATCCAAAATTTATATCAATATCTCCTTCTCCCTTAAGATATCTGCTGCAAAATATCAAGACCAATCCGTTTAGGAAAGCAAGATTTCTTTCAGTGTCGTTGACAGGAAATATCTTTTATTTTTCAGATTTTCGCTATGTATAACTGGTATGCCAAGTGCTTTCAAGTACATAATTTAATTTTGGCTTCACAAAAGCCCTGCAAGGTTTTTAAATAAATGAATGAAATACAATTTTTCTGAGCATTAAATGGTGGAACTGATACTGTAACCTAGGTCAGTATTATCCCAAGGTCTGTCTCCTTTCCTTTACATCACACCACCAGAAATATTTATGGGACACTTTTCATGTCCAAGGTACTTCTAGATGCTAAAGAAGTACAGTAATATGGTGATCCCCACCCTCCACAACATGCTACTTACTACTCAAAGTGTGGTCTAAGAGCCAGCAGCTCCCAGCAGAAGTTTCATTTAATGGAACATTACCTGCGTTCTTGTTTACCAACTTTTCACCCCCAGAACTACTGAGTCAGAATCTGCATTTTAATGAGATCCCTTGGTATTTTATTTCAGATGTGCATAAAAATATGTTTGATATTATGCAGCGATGAAGAATTTTTAATCTAGTTATAAAAATAATATACAATTATTTAAAGAGAAAATTAACCAGACAGAGTAGTCAGAGACGAGAAAGACAGTGAGTGCTACAAGAAGTCACACTACGGGGATACATAGGGACTGAAGTTGAGCAACAGAGATCCACAAAGACAGCTTGGAGGTGAGCTCAGATTCAGCCAGGTAAAATGTTTTGGTAGGATGGAAAGATTGCTCTGAGAAGAAAGAATAAAATAATAAAAGAATGGAGGTGAAGATATTTGTAGAAAATATAAGAAAAAGGATTTTCTCTGCACAAAATGGTCACTCACTCTCTAGAAAGGCATAAAGGCTGTGGTTTTATTTCTGTTCTCCTGAATCTGACCCAGAACCTAGCAGTTTGTTGGTATTCAATAAACACTTATTGAATAAAATGTACATCTCAAAAACTACACTTTTTTATTTTTTTTACATGTACATAACCTTTCTAATAATTGTCAGAACTTTCTAACTGAGTGTGTTGGGAATGGCAATACCTTGAGAAGGTAGATTCAGCCACTGTCTTTCAAAACTTTGGCTGGCTTGTGTACACAATGCACTGATGTACTTCAAACAACACAGAATTAATTTATTTAAGTGCCACCCAGAGATCAAAAAAACTACACAGATATCTTATTTCATGAATAGATATATTCTGGCCAGTATTTCAGAATATTTCCTTAGAATATGAGTCATCAAATTAAATTACTTGATGAAAGATATAAAAACTTTTTAAAACTTGAATCTCTCTGCTAAATTGATTTTCAAAAAGAATATTCTCTCCAATAATACACTGGTATGAAAAAAATCTACTTGAGAGAAAAAAAGGTACAGAGAGGTGGGCTGGTGAATAGCAAGTAATTGCTTTTTGGTCAGGTTATTATAATTTTTCAGAAAATAAAACAGTCATTCAGCATACTTTATCTCTAATCCTCATCACATTTTTTTTCTAAGTTTTTGCTATAGGGCATGTGCATTCACCAAAGAGACATATGTCCAGAGCGAGAGAGAAAGAAGGAAAGTGAGAAATCACCCCCTTAGGGTATGGCCATTCTACAATCTCTTCTTCAATCTCCTTCTGGAGTTTGGGCATACAAATGCCTGGCACATTTTCAAGCCCCTAGGACTTGAATAGTGCAATCAGCCATATGGGATCCAGTGCCTTAACCTCCACACCTGCTGGCCCTTCCCCACCATCTTAAAGAGATATAAAATTACTTCCTTTTTACAGATAAGAAAACTTATCTGTAAGTCTGAAAGGGCCTTATAGCTGTCCCCAAAGTCACATTGCTATTATAGCTTGGAAGCAGAATTTGAAACCAGGACAGTTAGTCTCCAAGGTCTGTACTTTTACATTATATCAGAATTTCAGTTTTGGCTATCTTTTGCAATATAACAAATTAACCCAAAATCCAGTGAATTAAAGCACCCATGATTTTATTATATCTCACAATTTTGTGAGTTGGGGGTTTGGGTAGCATGACTGGGCAATTATTCTCCATGGCATCAGCTGGATCACCCAATCCCAAGATATCTCACTCACACACTGACAAGTTATGGCTGGCTGGTGGACAGAAGCTCGCTGCAGCTGACAGTGAGCTTAGTTCTTTTCACAAGAGCCTCTTCACAGGGATAATTGTGTTTTCTCATAGCATGGCAACTGGGTTCCATGAGAAAGTATACCTTGGGACAGAAAGTAGAAGTTCATAATGTCTTAATGCTAGGACCCTAAAACTGGCAGAATGTCAGTTCTCCCATATTTAATTGTTTAGAACAATCGTAGAGCCCACCCAGATTTAAAACAAAGATATATATACATAGATCACCCACGTGTACTCGTTTCACACACATCAAGCAATTAGCATCTATAATTTATCACATTTTCTAAAATGCAATGCTGAATGTACATACATCTAAGTTATCTATTATATGTAATTAGTCTGTAACAGTAAACAGACACTGATACCTCAAAGGAGAAGGCTTTAATCTGAATGTGAGTATGGATTAAGATTGCTGGTGAATGTTTTTTATTATAAGACCTTCCTCACATTTCTATTTTTTGTAATGATGCACATAAATTATTTTGGGAAAAAAATTTAAGATTTTACTATAAAGATCCTGTTTATTTGGGAAAGTAGAAGTGGTCAAAGAGAGAGTTCTGAATCGTGGAAAGGGTGTTTTTAGTTTTCTCCCCTGTGCTGTGACCTGACTTAAGTCACTAGCAACTAGCTGCAGTTTGAGGAGTGGCAATTCTTTGGATTCCACACATGATTTCCAGGATAATAGCAGTTGGATAAACACTATTTCTCCTTCGGCAGAGCACAGCTAAGTAGTGTGCATGAGTACATGACTACTGAAGAGAGCCCCTATTTCCCTAATTACAGGATAAAACTGGTCTGTCTTCATCAGTGTCTTCCATCGAGTTAGAATGCAAATGAGGTCTCCACTTTGCAAATCCACACAGACCAACTCTATGCCAGCACAGGTGTAACTGGCTGAAGCATTTCCACTCCATTAAAAATTTCTTTCCTCCCACATCTGTGTTGAGACACACTCATGACTGAAAGCGCTGATTTCAGGAGTTAACCAAAACACCACATAATCCATTTTCTCAGTTTAAGCAAGTATGAAAAGCTAACATAATTCTCATATATGTAACTAATTTAATACCCACTCTCCTGAAATTTGTGATCTAAACAGGGATTTACTACTGCAAGCATCTCCTTGCGAGATGCTCCAGGAAAATTCAGGCTCTTCCGTCTACTCACTATCCAGCCAAGCCTCAGGGTCCTGACTATTCTGCCAACTCAGAACAGCCAGAGGAATGGATGAAATGATGTAAAATGGATCTTCAGTACCAGAGCAAAAGGAGTTTTCTTTATGAACCAGTCTCCATACAAATGGCGTCACATACAGGATAAGAATATAGGGAGAAACTTCTGACCAAGCAAGTCTCATTCTAGATCCCCATTTGTGAGGAAGGGTTCTCTGGTGTTCCCAACATTCTCACACAAAAACAGAGTGTACTGAATAATACATGCCCATTTGGAAATGTATTTCTAAAGAGACTTTCTTTTTTATTTTAATTAATTTCATACATTTAATCACTACACGTTGCTAGCTTGTAAATTGAATTTAACCAACATTACACTTCACACTAGTCCAGTTGAGGATATGAAAAACATTGTCATCAACAGATAATAATCCATTTCTGTGTCCCATAAATGTCTTGCCTCCCTATTTTCCTCCTTAATTTCTTTCCTTACAGTCTCCCCCTTCTCCCATCCTCTTTCTGCATTGTCTCCAGTATTTATATCTATTTTCAGTGTTTCTATGTCATCTAATCTTTCAGTTTTCCACCATAGATGATGGATAGTCCATATAAGTGGAGACATACAATGTCTCTCTTTCATAACTTGACTTGCTTCACTCCACAGTAAATCTTTCATATTCGAACACTTTCTATCAAATGCCATGGTTTTGTTGTTGTTTTTATGGCTACATAGTATTCCATAGAGTATATGTGCCACACTTTTCAATCCATTCATCTGTTGGTGGACATTTGGTTAGTTCCATGTCTTAGTATTTATGAATAATGCCACTATAAACATAGCTATGCAAGCACTTTTCTGACTGAGTGTTCTCCTATTGTTTTGGTAGATACCCAGGAATAAAATTGCTGGATCAGATGGTAGTTCTATTTGTAGGTCTTTTTCTTTCTTTTTTTTTTGGAGAGGTTTTTGCTATAGGGTGCATGCGCTCGCCAGACAGACAGAGAGAGACATAGAGACAGGAAGCGAGAAATCACCCCCCAAGGGTGATGGTCATGCGGCAATCCCTTCTCCTCCATTCTCCTCTCAGGATTTTGGGCACGCACTCACACGTGCCCGGCGTGAGTTTTAAGCCACCGGGTCCAGGACACGAACCACGGTCGACTACATGGGAGTCCAGCGACATAGCCATCATGCTAACTGCTGGTTCCCTATTTGTAGGTCTTTAAAACTTCAATATTGTTCTCCACAGTAGCTGGACCAATTTACATTCTCACCAGCAGTGTAAGAGAGTTCTTTCACCATATCCCTGGCAACGCTTTCCTTTTATTTATTTATTTTTTTTTAATCTTAGCCATTCTGACTGGGGTTAGGTGATATCTATTGTGGTTTTAATATGCATCTCCCTTGTAAGGAGGGATGTTGAGTATTTTTCATATGCTTCTTAGCTGTTCATATGTCTTCCTTAGAGAGTTGTTTATTCAGCTAATTCTCCCACCTTTTAATTGGGTTGATCTTTTCTTTTCTTTTTTCTTTTCTTTTCTCTTTTCTTTTTTCTTTTCTTTCCTTTTCTTTTCTTTTCTTTTCTTTCCCTTTCTTTCTTTTCTTTCTTTCTTTCTTTCTTTCTTTCTTTCTTTCTTTCTTTCTTTCTTTCTTTCTTTTTCTTTTTCTTTTTTTCTTTTTGAACCTCTTGAGTTCCCTGTATATCCTTGTTATTAGTCCCCTATTGGGGGGGGGGTATTGTTTACAAAAATATTCTCCCACTTGGAGGGTTGTCAATTCACACTAATTACTCTATCTTTTGCTATGCAGAAAATTCTTATTTTGATGTAATCTTACTTGTTTATTTTTGGGATTATTGCCTCTGCTTTGGTGATCTTATTTAAGAAGCCTTTGCCTATGCCAATGTCTCCCAGAGTTTCCCTAGTGTTTTCCACCAGTAGTTATATCATTTGAGATATTCGGTTTAGATCTTTGATCCACTTTGAGTCGATTTTTTGTTAAATGTGAAATATAGGGGTTCAGATTCATCTTATTTTCTCATTTTTTCTTTTTTATAAATTTATTTACATTTCAGATTCATCTTTCTAAAGTGGACACCCAGTTTTTCCAGCACAATTTGCTAAAGAGGTTTTCCATCTCCAACTGGATTGACTGATACTGTTTGTTAAAGATCAGTTGCCTATATGTTTTGGGTTTTATTTCTGAAGTTTCTATTCTGTTTTATTGGCCCATATATCTGTTTTTGTGCCAATATCATGCTGTTTTGATTATCACAGCTTTGTAAATTATTTTGGGGTCAGGGAGTGAAATACCTAGCATTCTACTCTTCTTGCACAGGATTGCTTTGGCAATATGGAGTCTCTTATGATTCCAGACAAATTCTATGATTTTCTTTTCTAGAACTGTAAAGAAAGTCTCACAATTTTACAGGGATTGTATGAAATATGTAGATTAATTTGAGTATAATTATCATTTTGATTATATTAATTCTTCTAATCCAGGAACATGGGATGTCCTTCCACTTTTTGTGTCCTCTTCAATTTCTTTTTTTAAAGATTTTCATAGTTTTCCTTGTAGAAGTCTTGGGTGTTCTTGGTTAGACTTATTTCTTGGTATTTCATATTTTTTGTGGTTATCATAAATAGGATAACTTTCTTGAGTTCTGCCTCTGTCTACCTGTTTGTTCATAGAAATGCTATAGATTTTTGTAAGTTGATTTATGTGTCCTGCCACTTTACTGTATTTATGAGAAGTTTTTTTCATGGATATCTTTGGGTCTTCTATGTATATAATCTGTCATCTACAAATAGAGATACACTCAACTCTTCTTTCTCTATTTGAATGTCTTTTCTTTCATTCTCTCTGATTGCATTGGCTGCAAATAGAGATACATTCAACTCTTCTTTCTCTATTTGAATGCCTTTTCTTTCATTCTCTCTGATTGCATTGGCTATGACTTCCAACACTACATTGAAAAGGAGTGAAGAAAGTGGGCAGCCTTGTCTCATACCACTTTTTTTCTTCTTCTTCTTTTTGGAGAGGTTTTTGCTATAGGGCGCATGCGCTCCCCAGACAGACAGAGAGAGACAGAAAGCGAGAAATCACCCCCCCAGGGGGGATGGCCACACCACAATCCCTTCTCCTCCATTCTTCTCTCGGGATCTTGGGTACACACGCACATGTGCCCAGCGTGAGTTTTAAGCCACCGGGTCCGGGACGTGAACCACAGTCAACTACGTGGGAGTCCAGCGACATAGCCATTACGCTAACTGCTGGTCCCAATACCACTTTTAGCTATAGGTTTCTCATAGATGGCTTTTAATATGCTGAGAAATTGTCATTCTATGCTGATTTTGCTGAGAGTCTTAATCATGAAATGATGCTGTATTTTGTGAAATCGTTTTTATGCATCAATTGAAAAGATCATATTGCTTTCTATCTTTCTTTCTGTTAATATGGTGTATTACATTTATGGTTTTGCAGATGTTGAACCACACTTGCATCCCTGAAATAAAGCCTACCTAGTCATGATGAATAATCTTTTACATTTGTTGGACATTATTTGCTAGTATCTTGTAGAGAATGTTTTTATCTATAATCATCAGATATATTGGTCTGTAGTTTTCCTTTCTTGTTCTATACTTTTCTGTTTTGGGAATAAGGGCGATAGAATTCATAAAATAAATTTAGGAAGGTCCCTTCCTTTTGGATCTTTAGAAATAATTTGAGAAGAATTGGGTTTAACTCTTCTTTAAAAGTTTTATAGAATTCAGAAGTGAAGCCATCAGGACCTGGGCTTTTCTTTTTTGGGAGATTATTTATTTCTGAATCAATTGCTTGTTATGGGTCTTTTCAAGATTTCTACATCCTCCTGAGTCAATCTTGGTAGCTTATATGTGCCCAGGATTTGGGTCATCTGATCCAGGTTTTCTTGTTTGTTGGCATATAGTTGACATAGTATCCTCTAATGATGTTTTGTATTTCTATTATGTCTGTTGTAATATTGCCTGTTTCATTGCAAATTTGATTTATCTAGTTCTCTCTTCTTCTTAGTTTAGATAAAGTGTATCAATCTTTTCAAAGAACCAGTTTTGTTTTAATTTATTTTCTGTATAGTTTATTTATTTTCTAGTGCATTTATTTCTGCTCAAACATTTATTATTTCTTTTCTCCTGGCATTTTTTTTTTATTTATTTTTTCTGTTGTTGTTTTACCCAATTCCCTGAAGTATGATTTTAGGTTGTCTATTTGCAACCTTCCCATCTTTTTCTTATGTGCCCTAATTGCTATGAACTTCCCTCTTATGACTACTTTTGTAGTGTCCCATACATTATGGAAATTCATGAGCTCATTATCATTTATTTCCATGAATCTTTTCATTCCAGTCTTATTCTTTTCAGTAGTTGTGAAGTCATTCAGAGTAGGTTATTTAGTTTCCATGTATTTGTGTATTTTAGAGAGATTTTCCTGAAATTTATGTCAAGTTTAATTCCATCATAGTCAGACAAGTTGCTGGATATAGTTTCTATAAAGGCTTGTTTTGTGCTCTATCATGTTGTTAATTTTTGAGAAGGTACCATGCATGAAAAATGAGAATAATGTATATTTTGGGGGTTTTGAGTAGAAGGTTTTATAGATGTCCATCAAGTCCGCCTGTTTTTATGGTATTGATTAGGTCATGAATCTCTATTTATTTTTGTCTCATTGATTTGTCTAAAGGAGGTAATGGGATATTGCAATCCCCAACAATTAGTGTGTTGCAGTCTATCTCTCCTTTTATATCTAGCTGTCTTTCCTTCATATATCTGGGTGCTCTTGAGTTCGGTGCATAGATATTTATAAGAATTATATCTTCTTCATGAATCATCCCTTTTACTATTATATACTGCCCTTATTTATCTCTTCTTACAGTTTTTGACTTAAAGCCTATTTTGTCTGAAGTAAATATTGCAACTCCCACTTTTTTGGTTTCCATTTGCATGGAATACCTTTGTCTAATCTTTCACGTTTAGTCTATATATGTCTTCATCTATGAAGTGGGTTTATTGTAGGCAACAGATGGACAGTTTCTGTTTTTTTTATCCATTCATCCAGTCTGTATCTCTTGATTGGAGAATTTAATCCATTAACATTCAATGTTATTATCAATATTTCTGGACTTGTCCCTACCATTAAGTTGGCCATTTTCTTGATTGTTTTTTGTTCTTTTATCTCTGTCTGTCTGTCTTTAGTTTTCTTGATATAGCACTCCCTTCAGAACTTCTGGAAGAGCTGGTTTAGAGTTTGTAAATTCTTTCAGGTTTTGTTCATCTGAGAATGTTTTTACCTTTCCTTCCCATATGAAGGATAATCTTTCCAGGTATCGTAATCTTGACTGAAAATCTTTTTCATTTAACACTTTGAATGTATTTCCCCATTCATCCTTGTTTGCATTGTTTCAGAGGAGAGGTCCAGTGTCAGCCTGATAGGATAACCTTTGTAAGTAATGACATTTCTATCTTTCTAATTTTATTATCTTGTCTTTGTGGTTTTGGCCAAACTGGCTATGATTTGTCTTGGAGATCTTCTTGGCTTGATTTTATATGGGGCCCTTCATATTTCTTGGGTCCGGATATTTGAGTACTTCTCTAGACTTAGAGAGTTTTGTCCCAGGATTTCATGGACTAGATTTTCAAGGCCCTTATTGGTTTCTTAACCTTCTGGGATACGAATTATTCAGCTGTTTAGATGTTTACCGGACTCTAGTATTTCATTTATATTAACATCTTAATTTCTGTTATTTTCTCTATCATTTCTTTTTCTGGATCAAAGGTCTTGTCTTCTACATCTGAGATTCAATCTTCTGCATGATCTAATCTGCTTATAATACTTTAAAGGGATTTTTTGATTTCCTGTATTATAGTCTTCATCTCTAACAGTTCTGTTTGATTCCTTTTTAATTCCTTTTTATTATGTCTTTTTTTTTCTTTCATATCATGGAAGGTCTTCCTCCTCTCCTGTAGCTTGTTGTCTGTTTTCTCTTGCATCTTCTGGAGTACATTGTCTCATTTCCCTTGCATCTCCTTTAGTTGTCACTCAGTATTTTGAATTGTTTATCTGACATTTCCTTGAGTTTCGCTGTACTGTCTGTGGAGTAGGGAGAGATATTTTCTTGGTTTCTCATATTTCTTGTGCCTCTGTGCTGGTTTTTGCTCATCTGATGGATTATATGTTGCTTCCTAATTTCTTAGAGTTCATTTTGAGTGTTCAAAGGTGTATGGGAGGATGTGGTCCTTGATCTATTTGCAGCCCTGTCTCCCTGATGCTCACTCTGCAACCTGCACCTTTGTTGCTGGGACTGAATGTTCCAAATTCCTTCCAGCTTCTAGAGAACAGATGTGCCTGGGGCTGAGCCACAGGATTTCAACTGAGAAATAAAGGATGAATTGTGCTGTGCACATTGTGAGCCATATTTCAGAAAACTATGAAGTCTGTAACAAATAAGAGAGAGGGGAAGTTCCAAAGTGGTCTCTGGGCTCAGTTCACTCACTCGCTTCTGCTGTACAAGAGCCAGGAAGAATGACTAGCCTGAAGCAAGAGGAACTGGCACCTGGAGAGACTGAGAAAAGTGCGTAGGTTCCAAGGCGGTCTTTGGCCTCGATTCACTCATTCACTTCTGCCTCACAGGATCCGGGAAGAATGGCTAGGCTGATGTTGGAGCTAAAAGGGACTGACACCTGGAGCAGACAAGGACAGCGTGCCAGTTCCAAGGTGGTCTCTCAAGGGACTTTCAGACCTTGCTAGATCATGGGAAAGATGTGTTGGAGTGAGCTGCACATCCCCTGTTGCCATAAGGCTGCCAGGAGCTGCAAATATGAGTTTGAATTAGGATTGCTAGTGATGGTACTAGAATACCATGGCACATTGACAAACCAGAGATCAGACTCAGTTCTTCAAGTGTTAAGAGAACTTACTTATTAGGGAATTCTAACCACTTTTCACCTTACCTACACCCGCTCTTC
>NW_006159784.1:882712-901234 GCF_000334495.1 Tupaia belangeri chinensis
AAAAAACATTTTCAGTTCTTTCTGTGTTCTGCATAGCATGTTCAAACTTGGGCAAAAGGCTAATTGAATTATCTTCCCATAATGAAGTTATGAAAGTTTATGCTATTTAAAACCTTTCCAACAACACCAAAAATGTAATATAGGGCATTCTAATGATGTTCTTTCAAGCTACCTCATATTTTTGGAGATATGGTTTCTGTGGAGAGAAGTGACTGTTTTACAGTATAACTCAGAGTAGAATGAAGAACTAATTCAGGCTTTGTTTTATTTAGTTACAAAATTAAAGTGTTGGGATTCATCACTTAATTGGATTTTATGTAACATTATACCTGAATCTACACACAGTTTCTTTACTGCCATTCAGTGCTCATAATGTAAAAAGATATTACTTTATAACATAGAATATATAATAATACATGGCCCATGGAAATCATAACAATGAATTAAAAATGAAGACAGAAATACCTATATATCTGAAGTTGGATACATCCGATCAAAAAGTAGGCTAGCATAAGCTCATATACCTTTTGACCTAATAATTCTCTTTCTTAGAATATATCTTTTTTCTAAGACCAAGTTTCTAGAAAATAAAACCTGAGACAGAATTTACATATAATGCTTGGATTGGTGGATGTAATCCCAATGAAACAATAGTTGAGAAAAATGAAAAAAGGAAATGAGGCAGAAAAGGAGGGAAAGCAACTACAAAGTGGCATATTACAAAATTGGCCATCATCTTACAGAAGGCACACCTGGTTGCCCAGTCACACAGTTGATCCCCTGCGAGAGCATATGGAAACTACATCTGGCAACAGCCCATCACATGGAGGGGTAATTTATCCTCCAGCTCCCTGAAATCCCCTGTTTGGCATTGATCAAAGCTTCCCCCTGGGGCCTATAAGAATATAGTTAGCACCAGCTATCTTCCTGGAAGGTCACCTAGTCAGATCTAACAGAAAACTATGACCAAGCAGATTTGATGGGATACATAAACCAGCTCTATTACGATTGTAAGGGAATACTAGAACATGTGCTGAAGCATTAATTGTACATTGTTTGTAGCATTGTTTTTATAAGCAAAACTGAAAAGAGGCTGGATGTTCATTAAAAGGAAATGGTTAAGTAAGTTATGATACTCCTTTACCATGAATAAATTAGAGAAATAAAATAATCTGTATCTACTGATCAAAAATGCAACCACGCCTTATTTATTGAACAAAAATTCAAATAACAGAACTATGTATATATCATAATCCACTTAGATACCAAAAAATTCTATATATTGCTTATATAGAGATTTTTAAAAAGTGTGTGAAAAACTGCATGTTTTGAAAACCTATGCATGGATTTCAAAATGTTTGTACCAAAATAAACTTGTACTTTAATTCTATTTTCCAAAAACTTTTCAAGTCCCCTTGGATGACATATATAGAGAAATAGTTAGAAGGTGACACATCAAAATGTCAACAGCTACAACTAGAAGAGGAGTGGGAATGTGGAGAATCCTCTGAAGAAGGGCTTCACATTTCATTCTAATCATTCTTATATGATTTATCATTATTGACTTAATAAATAACTTAAAGGAAGAAGGAAGTAAGGCAGAAAAGGATAGAAAGAGAACATAGCACAGTACTAGGTCCAGATTTAGTTGCCATTTTAGTCAGCTCAGGTTGCAATAACAAATATGCCATGAAGGGGTGGCTTCAACAGCAAACACTTATTTTTCACAGTGGAGACAGAGAGTCCAAGATCGAAGTGCCACCAAATCTGATATCATGAGAGCTTCCTGGTTCACAGTTGGGACTGTCTTTTCAAGGTCCTCACATGGTGAAAGGAGCAAGGGACCTCTTTGGGATCTCTTTTATAAGGGCACTAATCTGTTTTGAAGGTCTCATCTTCATGACCTAATCAGCTCTCCAAAAGCCCTTCTTCTTAATAACATTACCTTTGAGGTTAGGAGTTCAATATATGAATTTTGAGAAGGATACAAACATTTACAAAATAGCAGCTACAGGGGCAAGGAGGTGGCATAGTAGTTAAGGTGCTGGACTAACAAAGAGATAAATAATTTTTTGCTTGTTTGTTTGTTTTTGGAGAGATTTTTGCTATAGGGCACATGCGCTCGCCAGAAAGACAGAGACAGAGAGACAGAAAGCAAGAAATCACCCCCCAGGGTGGATGGCCACACCACAATCCATTCTCCTCCATTCTCCTCTCGGGATCTTGGGCATGCATGCACACGTGCCTGGCATGAGTTTAAGCCACTGGATCCGGGACTCAAACTGAGATCAACTACGAGGGAGTCCAGAGACAAAGCTGTTATGCAAACTGCTGGTCTCAATCATTTTTTTTTAAAGAATATAGCAACTACATCTGAGTTCTGGTAGGATGATGAATTGTCCCAAATAAGCAATGTGTTTTCCCTGAGGCCTGACTTCTGAGTTTGATTCCTACTACTGCAGTGGCTTTTGAAAAACTTTTGCTTCAACATAATGAAAAAATGATATGTTTTAATAATAAATAATATCCATGTTAGAGGAAATTTACTATAAAGAGAAACTACTTTGAATGACTTGTGTTGAAAATTACCGACCCAGGACCTGCCAGTGGCATAGTGGTTAAAGCACTGGATTCACCCTTGACCAACCATGGTTTCAGTCCTGGACCTGGAAGCTTGAAACTTATGCCAGGGACATGTGAATGTGTGTCCAAAATCCCGAGAGGAGAATGGAAAAGAAGGGACTGCAGTATGGCCATTCCCGTCTCACTCCCCAGGGTAATTTCTCACGTTCTTTCTCTCTCTCTCTCTGTTTCTGTTTCTCCAGGGAGCATATATGCCCTGTAGCAAAAATATCTCAGTGAGAAAAGAAAAGAAAATTACAGATCCAAATAATAACCCCTAAAACCATTGTGGAAAGAAAGTTCTGGCAGAGAATGAGTGAGACAGAAAGTGGAAATGCCAGACGAATCAAACTATCTTAGTCAAATGTGATCCAGGTCGTGAGGGTAAAAAAATACAAAGTGGGCAAAAAAGTAGAATGAGCCAAAGTTGCTGAGAGGGTCAAAGAGTTTGTTGAAGCAACCTGAGTAAAATATGTTTCACAAATGTGCCCTAAGTGATGGTAATGAAGAAATCTACAACCACCCTTACTTTAATAGGCAGTCAAGGGAAATAAGAGCTCCCTTAAAGACGGAGAGACTGCTCTCATTTTTTCCAATGCCTTTTAACTAGACAAATAAAGGAAATAAATCTTTACAATTGGTAAATAAGAGATCTTATTCTGAAATAGCTCCAACTAAATGTGATCGTTTAAGCCAATAGAGTTAGCACTGCCAACATTTCCAAGTTGTTGTCTCATGTGTCTTCTAAGTCATTAATTTTCTCAAAGGTCACTGAATTTTAAAGGACAGATAGGCCTTAAAGATTACCTTACAAACTTCTCCTTTTTAAAATGAAAACATAGGCATAAGTGATAGAAGGTGGTAGAATTTCACTGGTGGAGTACACGCTGGGGTCGAAAGTCTTAGGTGAGGTGCTAGCTCTGTCCTAATGACCCGTGTCCTTTAGGAAGCTACTGAACTTCTCAGATTTCCACCACCTCCATTGTTTCTATAACTTGCTTCTGAATTTCTTGTCGTATTTACCCTGTTGTGAATTATTTTTCTTTGGAAAGTAAGAAAATATTTTTTGAGCTAAATAAAGACAAATAATCACCATTTTCCACTTTACATATGCATTAACTGGGACCTAAAGACACTGAATAACTTGTCCAAGCTCTTGCAGTAAATGTTTGCAAATAATTTGGGAAGCTGATTAAAAACTAAAACAAAACAAACTATGTGTATATATACATATATATCAAACAAATCACCTAAAATAGTATCATCTTAGTATCACCTAGAAATAACACAGTTGAAATTTTTACCAAAAAAAGTAGCCCCCAAAAATCTCCCATTCTCTCTCATGCTGTCTCCAATAATCCTTCTCCCCCAATGGAGGTAGTAGGTAGCTGTCAAGTACAATTTTAGTTGTTATTTGTTCTTTGCTATACATACTACTGGTAGCATGACTTTAAATATTCCTCAGATATGTGAAGACAAATGCTACGAGACCAGCTGGTAATGCCTCAGTCATGCAACTCTCTACAATGCTAGACCCATGTGGGAGGTCCTGGGGTTCCATTACAAGGCCTCCTGGATAAACTCAGTGCATGTGCATACCCTTAATCTGGGCTGGCTGAGGCTAGGGATAAGTCACAGCATAGAGACCCTATTAGGGCTCACTTGCTCACTCTCTCTCTCTCTCTCTCTCCTCTCTCTCTTTCTCTTTTACTCTCTCTCATAAAGGAAAGAAATGAGTAAAATGTTTACTATTACAAGTGGACTTTAGAGAACTCCTGGAGGAGATGTTTCAAAGTTCAATATCTTCATTAAGATTTAAATACACAGAAATATCTTGGGTAGATCCAGTTTGATGAAAAAGACCCTTGTAAATAAATTTTCATAGGGATAGAAAAAATACAAAACCAGTGTGCATCTTCAGAGACCAGAGCCTATGACTAGTGGACATTGGAACCCATCAGACCCTGTTGCTCCCTGGAAAAATGGCTGGGACAATGGGACAGGAGTGGGCACATGAGTGGCACTATCTATTGTAAAAAGTTGAAGCATTGGGAGTATAGGCCCAGGCTGATATACAGAAGTAGGTGAGCAGTGCTATTTCTTTTTAGTTTGTTCGTTTTACTGCCAGAGGGCACATGTATCTCCTACAGAGAAAGAGGATTGGAGGCAAGAAAGAACGCATCCTTTTGATGGAATGTGGTCACACCAGAATCCTGCCTCCCCCATTCCTCTATCCTGTCAGGATTTGAGGTACACAGGTATGCCCAGTGTGTTTTTCAAGCTGCCTGGGTCAGGATTCAAATCTGTGGTTGGTAATGTGGGATATGACTCTCCTAACCAGCAGGCTAGAGACAGCTCTAAGCAGGACTAGTTCGTGCTCAATAATCAGAGAACTATTTGTGTTTTTCTGAAAAAAATCTGCTTTGAGGTCAAGAGCCATGACTAGAAAAAGAAGTTTGAACCTGATCAAGTGTCTCAGATGTAATGGGAATTATGTGTTTCATAAGTGGTTCTGGCTATGTCAAACATGCAGGGTGAAGACACAACTCCCAAGCTCTTGGCTGGGTAACTGATGACTCTAGTCAACAGAGTCTGCAGTAAGTGATATTTGTGGTGGCTCCACCATCAAAGGAATATCAATAAGATTTGGCTTCAACTGTGTACCAAAAGTAGTCTGAACTGACATTATGGGCATAAAAAAGCACCTTGGGAACTGACTCGAGACCAACATGGGCATCATGGGAAGGGAAGCCCTAGGAAGATGAAAGGTGAAAGGCAAACTAGAGATTCATGTTTTTAAATTTTAGAATTAAAAGATGATAGAACAATTCATTTTGAGCAATAATCCAATATAATGGGTCATATTCATTACATAAATATATATGTTCATACCAATAAATTAGTGGTATCATATTATACAACCAATCTTTCTATTTAATGCTATATTGTAGTGGTCTTTCTGTCAACTAATTTAAACTTGCATCCTTATTAATGGCGTTATGCATACTTTTCCATAATAATTATTTATGCTTATTTGTTTCCTTATTAATGGCTACTGAACTTGAATCTTCTCACTTTCTTTGCCAATATTACAAGAAAGTTACAATGATTACTATTTAACATTTATCTTTTGACACATGGCTTAGTCTTTCCTTAAGACCCTTTTTTTAAAAAGTTGGATTGCTGGGTCAAAAGGATTCAAAATTTTGTATTTTTTATGGTGTTTGCTTTCTATAAAACAGTCTTGAAAAGTGTTGTAATCATTTCAACCATTCTAATGCTACAGAAAACCATCAATTTCTTGTGTTTTATCTGCATGCTTCATTAGTAATAATTTTATATCCAAATTTAATAAATGAGAAAAAACTACTTTTAAATGTATAGTAGGATGTATGGAAAGCTAAATATATTTTCATGTTTTGACCATTTTTATTTATCCTATTGTGAAGTACCTGTTTATGTCTTTTGCACGTATTGCCTATGGGGATATTAATCTTTTTCTCAATGCTTTAGAGAAGTTTTAAAAAAAGTTTTAGAGATATTAATCCTGATCTACACTGCAAATATTTTCCCTATTTTTTATTTTTTAAATGTGGTTCTGTGGCATTGCTTACATGTAAATGTTTATCATTTTTAGTAGGAAATCTATCATGTTTATTTTTGTGTATAGTTTCTACCTTAAAAAGCATTCAGCCCCCAAACAATCAAAACGTCCATATTTTCATAAAGTACTTATATTACATAATTTTTGTATTTAAGTTATTGATTCATCTAAAATTATTTTAAGGCCTCAGTGGTTTTTTCAATATCTAGCCACTTATATCAACCTAAGTTACTGAATATTCTTTTTCTTTTCCTTCGCTGACTTAAAATACTAACATCCTAAATATTCTCGTACCATTTTCTGTGTTTTGTTTCACTTACCTGTCAATTCATTACTTTTACAATACCATATAGTTCGGTTACTGATAGTTTAAATATGGTTTAACTTCAAAAATATTTGTTGAAAATAGTTAAGAAATTGTAACAAATCCTGTGAAACTCTGAGGTATAAAATGAAGCTGGAAAGGGTTAGTAGGTAGTGTAGAAGTTAAGGCAGCTGGATCCACGTGGTTAACTGCACAGTTCAAGTCCTGGACCCAGTAACTTGAAAATCATGTGTACATGCATGCCCAACATCCCCAAAGGAGAGTGGAGAAGAGAGTAGGTCATGACCATCCCGCCAAGGGGTGATTTCTCTCTCTCTCGCTCGCTAGCACATACACCTCATAGCAAAAAGCTATAAACAACAAAGAAAGAGGGAACCTGGCTATGTCGCTGGACTCCCACGTAGTCGACCACAGTTCGCGTCCCAGACCCGGTGGCTTAAAACTCATGCCGGGTGCATGTGTGTGCGTGCCCAAGATCCTGAGAGAGGAATGGAGAAGGGATTGCGGCGTGACCATCCTCCCTGGGGGGTGATTTCTCACTTTCTGTCTCTATGTCTCTCTCTGCTGTCTGGCAAGCGCACGCGCCCTATAGCAAAAAGCCTCTCCAAAAAAAAAAAAAGAAGAAGAAAGAAAAAGAAAAGAAAACACTAAAAAAGAGGGCCACTAGGTGGCATGGTGGTTAAGTCACTAGATTCCCACATGGCCAACCTTGGTTTGAGTCCCAGAACTGGCAGCTTTCTTTCTCACTTTCTCTCTCTCTGTCCCTCTCTGGTGAATGCATGTGTCCTAAAACAACTTTAAAAATAATAATAATGGTAAATAAAATTAAATAAATAATTATTTTTAAAAAAAAGAAGAATCCAGAAAAGGGTAAAACTGATACACATTAATATAGAGAAGACCTGATGAAACCAGAGGTCCAGATGATTATGTTAATAAGGCCACCCAGAGATAGATAATTTCTTCCTCTGCAAATAGAAGAGTCTTTAGGAAAATGTTTGGATGTCAGTAAATGCAGACGGTGTAAACACTTCATGCATCTATCCTGCAGTAGATTGAGACTCATCACAATTCCCATCAAAACCTTTTCATAATTTTAACATTAACTTTAGATTTTCTGTAAGTTTAATGTAAAATCATATTTTAAAGGTATCATCTTTTTTAAAAAATGCTTTATGTGAAGCAAGCCAGGCCATGAAGGAGAGACATTGTATGTCTCCACTTAACATGTACTGACTGTCCGCACTCTATGGCTGAAACTGAATGACTAGAGGATATAGAAACATAGACAATGGTTATAGAAACTAGATGCAGTGTGGTAAGAGAATGGGAAAAGAAGGAGAGGAAAGACATAAAAGAGAAAAATAGAGAGGCAAGACATTTATGGGACAAAGATATGGGTTATTATCTGTTGATGATAACGTTTATAGGATCTCCAACTGGACAGGTAAGACATGTGTTCATGTAGGACCATTCACTTTACAAGCTAAGTGGCATATGTGATTGAATGTATAGAAGAAAATATTTTTTTTAAATGCTGTTCATATACAGACTCATCCTAAAACTTCTTATACACGATATTCTTTTTTCTTAATTTTTTTCATGAAAGGTTTCTGTTATTGCTTTATATTACAGACTTTCTGAAACTTGTAAATACTAAGACACTTCATTTTAGGACACTCCTACCCACATGTTCAGTGTTGAATGAGAAACATCCACTATCATAAAAGATACCAGCTCCCCCAAGCGTAGGAAACATACATGAAGGACATTTCTGGAAACAAGTGGGGATCATTCAGACTTTGAAGGAAGAATAGGAAGAAAGTCCTAGAAATATGGCCTTGACATTAAAAAAGAAATGAAAGAAAGAACAAACAGATATCTCAGTGCCCAGTACCCAAATTATAAATATGGACCAAAAATGTTTTTGAACAAAATAAGAAAAAATAATAGTAAACGAAGAGAGGAGTATCTGGATGCAGGGTGGCTGTATTTCAGCTGATGCTGGGAGTAAATCTTGGCCACACCTGGGCAAGTAATGTGGGATAATAAATAATCAAGTGAATGGCCATGAGGTCCAATGTGAAATTTTGAAATAAAATATATCAATGGTACCTTGGTCACATGGTACTTGCTGCCAAAGAAAACCCAGAGCACATTTAGAAGAATTCTTAGTTCATCTAGTCCCTAAAATTAAATTAATGTTACCCAGCCTAAACATCACAAATAGTTCTCACAGCATCTTCTTTTATTTCACAATTAGTCACTCTAAACTATAGGGGGGAGTGGCGTCTGTGGTGACACGGTAGTAATGTAACATTATTGCTGAACCCACACAGTTAGATTCCTGGTTCATGTCCTGAGGTTTACCTGTCCCGGGCCAGATATGCATGTGTGCTCATGAGTAGGGCTGACTGAGGCTTAGGGTGGAGTACAGTGTGTGGACACTATTGGAAGGGCCTCTCTCTCACTCACTCATGCAATAAATAACCTGTTCTTAAAACATAAATGTAAAAAATGTCTAATTTTCTTACTCAGATCTTACTGCCTTCTCGTTACTCCCCATTTAAATCTAATTCCTTCTCGTCCTATAAGTCCCTTCCTGCTCTTTCCACTACCTGAGCCCCTACGTCTCGCCACCTCACTCTCATGAATTATTCTGGCTGCCTTTCCTTTGCCTGGAATGCCCGTAGGCCAGCTTTGAATGTCATTCTTCCTCACTGCTCTATATCCTCAGGACAAGTCCAGTCTCCGCTCCAGAGGCCTTTCCTGACACACAGAGTTTTAAAAATTTTCTTTCTGGAACTTTTTAACATCTGATATTTTAATTCCTGATTTTTTTTTATTGTCATACTTCCTCTACTATATGAAAGCTCTGCAAAGCAAGAACCTTGCACTCTTATTGACTGTTCGATGTCCAGTTCCTAGAACAGCTCCTGATACTCTATTTGTTCCTAGTGCAAATTTATCAAATGAATGAATTAATAAGTAAAGGCCCCTAAAATTTCTCCTAGAAATGTGGGGATTTTATTTTCAGTGAATACAGTATAACCTGTTTCTTTCTTTGGTTTTTTAGATGACTTTGCCTTGAGGTGTGTGCACTCACCAGAGAGAAACAGACAGCGAGAAGGAAAGTGAAAAATCACCCTCCAGGGGGATGACCATGCCACAATCCCTACTCCTCCATTCTCCTCCTGGGATCCTGGGCACACATGCACACGTGCCCAGCATGATTTTCAAGCCTCTAGGACCAGCACGTAAACCACAGTCAGCCATGTGGGAGTCCAGTGAGTACTGCTGTGCCATCTGCTGGTCCCAGTATATCGTGTTTCTTACCTCACTAAAACATACCTTCTTCTCTAATATGCTAGTCTGAACACTTAACTGGAAAACATTTTAAAAGCTTATTTATTTATTTCCTCTGTGAGCAAGAAAAACAGAGAGAAAGACAGTCACCACCAGCAGGGTCCTGACACCATGATCCTCCTCAATCTTAGCCAGTCCCAATCACAGGCAAGTGCACTCCCCGGTGTACACGGTGAGACGTCAGGATTTGAACTCATGTGGTCTCAACACCAAGAACATTGTGTTATCACTGTGCCACAGTGACTGGCCTACATTTATACCTTTAATCGATTTGGCTATTAAAGTTAGACATTATTTTAGAAAAGCAATAGCTAAGATGATTTCTTGCAGAGACTTGGCAGAGAAAAAGAGTGACTGGATAGACTGCTAGAAAGTTTCAGAGGCAGACAGAGATAGCCAACTTCAGAGATATACTGGGGATTTAGCTGTCTGGATCACGAAGGGCTGAACTATGGTACTGATTCTAGGCAAGTGATCTGAGAGATTCCTTACTCTAGGACCACATGTTGATTACTTTTCATCTGTGGATTAAAAAATGCATAACATTACCTTGTAGTATCATACACAATCTGATAAATACTTTGCAAGAATATTTTTGTTCAGTTTTTCAGTGTCCAACAAATCTTTCATTTTTTATTTATTTTGTATTTTTTGGAGAGGTTTTTGCTATAGGGCACACGTGCTCAGCCAGAAAGACAGAAAGAGACAGAGAGACAGAAAGCGAGAAATCACCCCCCGAGGGGATGGCCATGCCGCAATCCCTTCTCCTCTTGGGATCCTGGGCACACATGCACACACACACATGCTCGGTGTGAGTTTAAGCCACTGGGTTCGGGACTCGAACTGCAGTTGACTACATGGGAATTCAGTGACATAGCCATTATGCCAACTGCTGGTCTCCCAACAAATCTTTTTATTTCTTCAAATATACATTATTTTTCTAAGAGCTCATGTAATCTTTTCAAATAATTAATTGCAAAGATAATTCTCTTTCCATGAATACTTTCAGTACACGTAAATCTTCAGCTTAAAAAAATAGGATAAAGCAGGGACCAGCAGATGGTGTAATGGTTACATTCCTGGACTCTCACATAGTCAACTGTGGTTTGAATCCTGGACCCAGCAGCTTAAATTCATAATGGGTATATGTGCATACATGCCCAAAATCCTGTGAGGGGATTGGAGGAGATGGGATTATTGTGTGGCCATCTTCCTTGGGGGGGAGGGATGATTTCTCACTTTCTCTCTGGCAAACGTACGTACCCTATAGTAAAAATCTCTCTCTAAAGAAAGAAGATAAAACAAAAAGTGTCTCCTTTTGAAGTAAATATTTAGCCACGTATATAGACATATTCCAATAAACAAATTGTATCCTGATTTGACTATCACCAATATAACACATTTAAAACAAATGTGAAATCTGTGCCTGTCAGGATGTCTCTTAAGAATATCATGTGCTTAGAGCAAGTCCCTTGAAATGAGCAAGAAATCTTTTAACAGGTGATGGATGTGTGTGACTTTTTAGTTCTACCTTAAAAGTTTACTATTTGCACACATACTCCCATGATATCATAAATTCTATAAACAATTACTGTAAACTAATTGGCCCCATCCAATATAATGTGACATTATGGAGTATGTCAGCCATTTGCAGATTCAGAGTTGACATTATTTTTATTAACTTTAGTGGAAATAATGACATACCTAAAGGGAAAAATAGACCATTTCCCTATCTCCAAAGACATCAAACACTGAAATTCGCAGTGTATGAGTTATCTTTGGGCCTCACTGTTTTATATAAATGAGAAAGAGCATTATTATCTTTACACAGAAGCCCCTGCACTAAGCAATAAAGAAATACCATTTCATTGAGAAAGCACATTCTCCAGACAGCTGCTGCTTATTTGTGTTTCCTGCCTTAAATGAGTCAGAGGACAAGAAAGAGCACAAAACCGGGATCACTGAGAGCTGATTCAAAAAGTAAACTTAATAGTTCCTCAACCCCATGGTACCCAAAATACAGTGTTCCCTGAGAATGGAAATTCTTTACTAGCCTCATGTTTAAAGAAAAATTACTCTAATAAATTTATGCTATCGTAAAATCATCTGAGCTCAGCTAAAATGGTTTTATGGATGTAGTTAGAGGGCATTATTTTAAAGTTATACTAGAGGCAAAATGACAGCAGTGAAGGCCATGCATACAAGAAATTATGTCCTGATCTCTTCACACTGATACTAGTTCTAGTACCTTTATTTTTTTAATGATCACATTCAGATACTAAATCCATTTTCAATTATTTCATTAAGAAAAGAGCAGAATCCCATTTCATGTATACTTCTTTTCTTTGAGTACTTTACCCCCCAAAAGGCAATAATATTGTAAAATATTTATTCCATTAGTTTTAGGTAATTGAAATGCCAAGAGCTAAGCACTTAATCTCTCCCGGCAGGGAGAGCTGCCTGCTGTCACTTTTTATTAAGTCCTTTTTTGCTGCTTTTTGCATAGTCAATAATAGTGTCTAAACCCAAGAAAAGATATAGAGTAACATTTAAACCACAGTCTATGATAAGGTAATGTTTACATTCAGGATAATATGAAAATGTCCACTCTACAGTGGCAAAGATTTTTCTCCAGGTTAACTAATTAGAATGTTTATTAGCTGCATCCATTATTCTGACAGGCACAGAGATTCCTAAACATTATTAACTTCTTAAGCACCATATTCTCTAAAGAGCTAGTGTCTGCTGGAATCTGGACAGGTGGATTTTAGCAGCACTTGATGTTTATCTTCTCATGCCTGAAACAGTACAAAAACAGAATACAGAGCATGTATCCTTACTAGCTTTAGGGTACTGAGAGGGCCTCTGGTGACTTCCCTCATCATTTTTGTGGCATCCTTCATGACTCTGGCTGGTTAATGCAGAGCCTTCCCAGCTGGACTCGGATCAGTGTCTTATCACCATGGTAAACAGGCAGCAAACAAATCCATCTTTAGTGACACTAACTGGAAAGGGGAAGGTATATTTCTGCTGCAAGGGGTGGTGAACATGCATGTACGATTTACAAGACCCTTGTATCCTGAGATACCACATAGTAAAAGGTACTCCCCAGGAAATCTGGATTCCGAGCCATGAAACGAGAATCTCAGATTTGAACTATGTTTAGCTTGTGTTTTCTGTAATATATATATATATTTCTCAGCATCATCATAACTTGAGCCCGAAACTCAACCAAGGCACCATGGTACAGCAAAAAGTGTATATACTTTAGAGAAAATCTTTTGTCCTGATGCAGCAGCTATATGACCTGAATCAGATTACATGAGATTTCCTGGCTTCAGTTTTCTCATCTATAAAATAAAGTACTATCCATTTCACAAAATTATTATTGTCAAGATTGAAAGAGATGGAAGGCTGGCCCCACATGATAGTGCTTTAAAATCTGAATCTGGGCCAGGAGGTGGCATAGTGGTTAAGGTGCTTCACTCCCACATGGCTGACCTTGGTTCAAATCCTGCACCTGGTAGTTTACTTTCTCATTTTCTTTCTGTCTCTCTCCAATAAGCATGTGTGCCCCATAGCAAATTAAGTAGTAATAATAACAATGATAAATAAAATTAATAAATAATTCTTTATTTAAAAAAAGGAAAAAAAAACAGAGAGAAAGAAAGGAAGGAAGAAAAAAAGAAATATGGATTCACATGATCAGTGGAGATTTGGGTCCAGGCTCTGGAAGCTTGAAAAACACACCAGGTATGTGTGTATACATGTCCAAAGTGCTGATGGGATCGAGAAATGGATAACAGAAAATTGTGGTGTGATCAGGCCCCATTAGCAAGTGACTTCTCTCTCTCTTTTTCCCTCTTTTTCTGGCAATTTAGAGGGAGAGAGAGCGATGGGAGGCAGTATAGACAGGCGTTCAACTATGGACTTCAGTATCAAACTCTGATTTGATACTTAGATCCACCATTTGCTAAGATTATAGCCTTGGATAAGTTTTGAAAACCTGTCTATGGTTCTACTTATGCACAAATGCAAATAATCAGAATATCTATCTCATGAATGAGAAATGTATTAATACAACAAATATCTCTTGAGTGACTCCCATGACTTAGAAACTAGTGATATACTAAGAAATTAAAAAGACAATTCCTGCCTTCATGGAGTTTAGACACTATCGAAAGAAGATAAATAACAAATAAAATGAAAAAATAAACTCATGGTTTTACTTGAAAAATAAGTAAGTCTTTTGGAGAAAAAGAAAAAGAAAAGAGAAATTGGACATAAAGAATTTATCTCCTGTACACGAAGTACGGGCTGTCATTTCTCAATCTATAGCAAGTATCTCCCAAAATGTTATCATTTTTTCTTTTTCCCTTTCCTATCTCCAAATTTCGCATGATACAGGTAGATGTTAAAGCCAAAACCTTCCTCAACGGAGAATGAGTCTTTTCCAGGGCTTTTGTCAGGCACTTATACCCATGGGCCACTTTAAAAGAAAGAACAAGTAACAGTCTTTCACTTCAATTTAGTGATGAGATGAGACTTTAAATCCAAGTGCCTTATATAGGTACCATTCTTAGTAAGAGTAAATTGTGGTATAAAAATAAATTATCAACAAATCAATGCATTTAAAGTTCACTAGTTGTTCTCTGTTTTGAGAGTAGGAAGAGAAGGGGAATTAACTATAGCAGTGTTTCATCCAAAGCTAAAGAAGAAGGCGCTTTAGAAACTGAAGGGCTGATGTGCCCTCCAGGGTCTATTTGAAAAGACTAGGCCACTCACATCAGAAATTGTGTTGAGGGAACAGAGCTGTAGTAAGAGAAGAAAAAGAGTTTGTTGAGAGTTTACATGAAAAAGATGTGGTTTCTAAAATTGAAACTGCTATGCTCATTAAAATCCAAACAAACAAACAAAAATACTTTGGGAAACCTACAAGAAGATACCTTGGGAAGCAAGAAATCAAACCTCAGAAGAACCAGCTGTGGGGCACCCTCAGCCTACATTGTGGCATCTTCACAGAGGAAAGTATCAAAGGAACTAAAGCAGAAGTACACCAGGCCCCCACCAAAGACTGGGGAAGATATCTGGAGGAGAGAACTGTGGTTTAAGAAATGAAATTGATTTGCGCTAAGATTATGAACCTACTATGACCACTCTTTTGGAAGTAGAAGTTAGTGTATTTTTTTGAAAACTTGGTCAGTCTTAGTATTTCATAGCTATTTTATAGCTAGGCTTCATTTAAAAAAAATTGGGGGGACCAGGAGTTGGCATAATGGCTAGGTAACAAGTGACATCAGAGAGATCCTTACCAAAGCACCAGTCCCAGTGAAATCTGAAGTATGATGAGAAACTGCATTTCTCCTATGGAAGGAAAAGACCTAGGCTGTGGCCTTCCTCCCCAAGATTGTGATTACGATCTTAAGGAAGTCTGCTCCAGCTTCACAGAAGAGTCACAGATGCTGGCCTTGTGGGCCAAGCAAGATAAGACTGAGTGCTGGACCTTTAGCCAGTTCCATGAGCTCAAGGTCAGCTGCTACAGCTTTTTCTGAACTAAATGGCCCAAACTTTTTGACACAGTAACATGTAAGTCAAAAAGTCAACAATAAGGATTAATCTTTCCCAATATAGCTCCTTTATACATTATGAGAAAACAGTATTTGCTGCCTTTAAATGCAAGTAAGTCATTTTTGCTTTACTGTCATTTATAATGTTCTAAATTTATATTGTTTGTAGTAAGCACTTATACACATAGCAAAAGAGGAAAGAATATTTAAAAGTGAAATAAATACTTGGAGAGAACAAAAGGATCTCAGATAAGATACACTGATTAGATCTACTTCCATCACATATTTCTTACATTTTTTGGGGGGAGAGATGCTTTTGCTATAGGGTATGTGCACTCACCAGAAAGACAGAGATGGGGTCCAGGACTTCAATCACGGTCGACTACTTGGGAGTCCAGCAACATAGCCATCATGCCTACCACTGGTCCCTCCACCACAGATTTCTAAACTGAATAAGGCAGCAGTGTCTCAATCCACTCCTGGAGAAAGAACTCAATATAAGTAGCTGATCTATCTTCCCAGGATATGGTAAGAGCATGTTACTGAAATTAACGTCCTGCTTGCAGATTTAGGCCTAGTCTACTTTAATCTAAAATGAGATAAATGTGGCTTTTCGATAAAACTAAAATCTAAATTTCCTTTATCAATAAGACAATCATAGAATTTATTTTCCAAATACGGCACTTCTTTTTTTTTTTGGAGAGGTTTTCGCTATAGGGTGCATGCGCTCACCAGACAGACAGAGAGAGACATAGAGACAGAAAGCAAAAAATCACCCCCCAGGGGGGATGGTCACACCGCAATCCCTTCTCCTCCATTCTCCTCTCGGGATCTTGGGCATGCACACACATGCGCCCGGTGTGAGTTCTAAGCCACCGGGTCCGGGACACGAACCGCGGTCGACTACGTGGGAGTCCAGTGACATAGCCATTACACTAACTGCTGGTTCCCCAAATACGGCACTTCTGAGAACAAGTGTCTGCTATCAGTCATTACTTTGAAATACTAAGATCAATACACTGGGATTTACTCAGGGAAACTGGGACTCTCGGTTGCCCCTTCCTCCCCAGCCCCTGAGTATCTGCCAGGGACACGGGCAAAACCTTGTACTGTGTCCTGGAAACAAAGCTTTTCCTGGAATAAGTAACTCGGTCAACATGGAGATTGACTTGCTTTCTAAATGTGGTTGGGTGGGGTCAGTATTAGTAATTATTAGTGCCTTAGTAACTTTGGAATCTTTTAAAAGTGAGGCTCCTCCAAGACTGGCATTGGACTAATTCATCTTCTGATGTCCTGAAGAGATCATTATTCCACAGAAAGCTACTAAGAGAGCCTCAGTCTACCCAAAAGACCACTCTTGGCTGAAAGTGAACGAAATAAGAAACGGGGAAGAACTTTGGTTCTATCAGACTTTTAATTCAAAAGGGCAAGCAAATTTGATTTCTTACTTTAATTCCTTTGCACTTGAACTTGTAAAGCAATAAATTTCTGGACTAATTTCTCTCAAAGAATTTGATGGTGAGAGGGTGTTTATATTCAATATGAGCTATCTCTATGTCCTTAACATTTTATTACTGAAAGTATCTTAATATTGCCATTTTATTTTTTGGTAGTATCTCTGATGGGCTATATCATGGTTAGAAATAATTTGGGATGGGAACTAGAACTGAGAATGAATTTTCAGTCTTAGGTATAGGGTGGCCTCAGATTTAATTTAGTGAAGCTCATTAGCTCAGTTGGAGGTTTACCATTCTTTAGAAACAGAGAGGACTGTCAGTCACCCAGGACCTGTGACAATAGTGCAGAGTTCTGCTGAGCAACAGGGAGGCAGACCAGGAGAGAGATTGCCAATTTTCTACTTCTGCATACCTTTGAACACTCACAGGTAACTTGAATAAGTTAGGAGGGAACATATAGACCACCAGATGACTAGAAACAATCATAGAGGCACAAGAAACATGAACAACCAACCAAATGTCCATCCCACATCACCCACGGACAACACAGTAAACGTCATGGACATGTCTGATAAGCAATTCTGAATATTTGTAGTGACCAAACTAATTGAGATGCAAGAGAAAAGAGACAATGAGCTCCAAGAGATGAAGAAGTCCTCTCATGATTTGAAAGAAGAAATAGACACCTTAAAAAATAACCAGATGGAATTGTTAGGGATGAAGAATGTGATCTAGGAAATTAAAAACTCTCTTGATAATATTAAAAGATTAGATGACACAGAAGATTGAATCTCAAATGTACAAGACAAAAACCTCTGACCTAGAAAAAAATTATCAATAAGATTGAGAAATAAACCAAGAAAAATGAGGATAATATATGAGGAATACTGGATACCATCAAGTGCCCCAACATTCAGATAATTGGTATCTCAGAAGAGGAAGAAAATAATAACGGTATTGATCATTTATTCCATGAAATCCTGGAAGAAAACTTTCCAAACCTAGAAAGGCATTTGAATATCTGGACCCAAGAAATAGATAGGACCCCAAATATAATCAACCCAAGAAGATCCTTTCTAAGGCACATCATAACCAGATTGGCAAAAACAACAGAAAAAGACAATATACTAAAATTGGCAAGAGGGAAATGTCAAGTTACTTACAAAGGTCACCCCATCATATTAACATCAGACCTCTCATTGGAAAGAATGCAGGCAAAAAAGAATGGGGAAGACTGTAAAACAATTTCAACCAAGAATACTATATCCAGCAAGATTATCTTTCATATGGGGAAAAAAGATAAAAAATATTCTCAGATAAGGAAAACCTGAAAGAATTTACCAACTCCAGAACAGCTCTTCGAGAGATTCTGAAGGGAGTGCTACACCAGGAAAACTAAAAAGTCAGACTGACTGCTATAAAAGAACAAAAAACAACCAAGAAAATGCCTCACTTGATGATAGGAACAGATCCAGAAATATTGATAATAACATTGAATACTAATGGTTAAATTCTCCAATTAAGAGACATAAACTGGATGAATGGATTAAAAAAAAAAAAAAAAAAAAAAAAAAAAAAAAA
>NW_006159784.1:901272-909701 GCF_000334495.1 Tupaia belangeri chinensis
TATTAAAAGCGAAGGAAGGGCTAGAAAAAGGTATTCCATGCAAATGGAAACCAAAAAAGGGCTGGAGTTGCAATATTGATTTCAGACAAAATAGGCTTGAAGTCAAAGACTGTAAGAGACAAAGAAGGGCATTATATAATAATAAGTGAGTTAATTCAGCAAGGAGACATAATGTTTTTTAATATCTATGCACCCAACTCAGGAGCACCTAAATATGTTAAGGAAAGACTGCTGTATCTACAAGGAGAGATAAAGAGCAACACTATAATTGTTGGGGTTCTCAACACCCCATTATCTCCTTTAGACAGATTTGCTAGTAAAAAATAAATAGTGAGATACAGGACCTAAATGATACTATAAATCTAGTGGGCTTGACAGATATCTATTGAACTTTCCATCCTAAGACCAAAAACTACAGATTTTTCTCATCCCAACATGGAAGCTTTTCAAAGATTGACCAAATGATAGGACACAAATCAAAGCTTTACAGATTCAAAGGCATAGAAACTATATCCAGCATCTTCTCTGACCATGATAGAATTAAACACAAGATTAATTTCAAGAAACACCCTCGAAAATACACAAAAACATGGAAACTGAACAACCTACTTCCTTTACAGATTCAAAGGCGTAGAAAGTATATCCAGCATCTTCTCTGACCATGATGGAATTAAACTCAAGATTAATTTCAAGAAACACCCTTGAAAATACACAAACACAGGGAAACTGAACAACCTACTTCTGAATGACTTCTTCACTACTGAATAAATTAAGTCTGAAATCAAAAACATTATGGAAAAAAATGATAGTGAGTACACAAGTGTCCATAATCTATGGGACATGGCAAAAGCAGTCATAAGAGGGAAGTTCATATCAATTAGTGTGTATAAGAAAAAGATGTAAAGGGGGCAAATAGACAACCTAACATCATGCCTCAGGGAATAGGAAAAACAACACCAAAAACCCCTAAAAATGCCAGGAGAAAATAAATTTAAAAAGGTTCGAGCAGAAATAAATTAAATAGAAAATAAATAAACCATATAGAAAATAAATGAAAGCAAAAGCTGGTTCTTTGAAAAGATTAACAAGATCATCACAGCATTGGCTAGACTTATAAAGAAAAAGAAAGAGAGAAATCAGATAAATCAAATACGTGATGAAACAGGCAACATTACAACAGACATAATAGAAATACAAAATATTATTAGAGGATACTATGAGTGACTATATGCCAAAAAAAAACCAAGATAACATGGAGGAGGTGAACAAATTCCTGGATGCATATAATCTACCAATATTGAATCAGGAGGACAAAGAAAACCTGAATAGACCCTTAACAAGCCAGGAGATTGAATCAGGAATAAATAACCTCCTGACAAAGAAAGGCCCATGTCCAGATGGCTTCACTTCTGAATTCTACAAAACCTTTAAGGAAGAGTTAACCCCTATCTTACTCAAATTATTTCTAAAGATTCAAAAGTAAGGAAATCTTCCAAATTCATTCTATGAAGCCTCCATCATCCTCATTCCCCAAACAGGTAAGGACATGACAAAAAAATAAAACTACAGACCAATATCACTGATGAATATAGATGCAAAAATTCTCAACAAGATACTTGAAAATTGTATCCAACATATAACAAATATTATTTCTCATGACCAGGTAGGCTTTATTCCAGGGATGCAAGGGTGGTTCAGCATATGCAAGACCATAAATATAATACATCGTATTAACAGAAAGAAAGATAAAAATCATATGATCATTTCAATTGATGCAGAGATATCATTTGATAAAATACAACATCCTTTAAATGATTAAGAATCTCAGTACAATTGGTATAGAAGGATCATTTCTGAACACAATAAAAGCTATATGTGAAAAACCTACAGGTAACATTATACTGAATAGGGAAAAACTAAAAGCTTTTCCACTAAAATCTGGTACTAGACAAGGCTGTCCCCTTTCTTCACTGCTTTTTTAATATAGTGCTGGAAGTCTTAGCTAATCAATTATAAAAGAGAACAATATAAAACACATTCAAATAGTCAGAGAAGAGGTGAAACTCTCTCTACTCACAGATGACATGATAGTATACATAGAAGACCCAATGGTTTCCATAAAAAAAATTTCTGGAAGTAATACATGAATACAGTAAAGTGGCAGGATATAAAATCAACATCCAAAAATCTATAGCATTTCTATATATGAACAAGTTGAATGAAGTAGAGCTGAAGAAATGAATCCCTTTTTCCAAAGACACAAAATGTGTAACATATCTAGGGATAAATCTAACTAAGGAAGTCAAAGACTATTAGCGATGATGGCTGTAATACAGGAAATCAAAACCTCCCAGTATAAGTATTAGAGAAAATTAGATCACATAGAAGATTGAATATCAGATATAGGAGACAAAACCACTGACCTAGAAAAAAAATCACCAAGAAAACTGATAAAATAATCAAAAGAAAAGGACAATATACAAGAAATACTAGATACCATTAAATGCTGAATAATTGGTATCTCAGAAAATGAAGAAATTAATAAGGGTATTGATAATCTATCCCACAAAATCCTGGAAGAAAACTTTCCAAGTCTAGAGAAGCACTCAAACATTCAGACCCAAGAAATGCAAAGGACTCCAAATAAAATCAATCAAAGAAGATCCTTTCCATGCCACACTATAGCCAGACTGGCCAAAACCACAGATATAGACAAGATAAAACTGGCAAGAGAAAAATTCAAGTTATTTACAAAGGTTATTCCATCTGGTTAATATTGGACTTCTCACCAGAAAAAAAAAAAATGCAAGCAAGGAAAGAACGGTAAGATAAATTCAAAGTGAAGAAAAAAGAATTCCAACCAAGATTACTATACCCTGCAAGATTGTCCTTCAAATGGAAAGAAAAAGAATAAAAACATTATGTGATGAACAAAACCTGAAAGAATTTACCAAGACCAGACCAGCTCTTCAAGAAATTCTGAATGGAGTGCTATACCAGGAAAACTAAAGAGGCAAAGATAAGAGAACAAAAACAACCAAGATAATGGCCAACTTAATAGTAGGGACAAGTCCAAAAATATCAATAATAATGTTGAATGTTAATGGATTATATTCTCCAATCAAGAGACACAGATTGACTGAATAGATATATTAAAAAAAATTAATTTTAAAACCAGAAATCCTCTATCTGTTGCCTACAAGAAATACATCTCATGGAAAAAGACATACATAGACTAAAATGAAAGGGATGGAAAAGGGCATTCCATGCACAGAAAACCAAAACAGAGTGGGAGTTGCAATACTAATTTCAAACAAAATAGACTTTAAGACAAAAACTGTGAAAAGAGAAAAAGAAGGACATTATATAGTAGTAAAAGGAGTAGTTCAACAAGAGGATATAATACTTATAAATGTCTATGCACCCAACTTAGGAGCACCCAAAGATGTGAAGGAAAAATTGTTAAATCTAAAAGAGAGATAGACTGCAACACACTAATTGTTGGGACTTGTCTTAATTCAGGTGGATACCCAGTTTCTACAATACCATTTGCTAAAGAGATTTTCATTTTCACACTGGGTTGATTGGTACCCTTTGTCAAAAATCAGTTGACTCTATGTTTTTTTTTTTTTTTTGGAGAGATTTTCGCTATAGGGCGCGTGCGCTCGCCAGACATACAGAGAGAGAGACATAGAGACAGAAAGCGAGAAATCACCCCCCAGGGGGGATGGTCACGCCGCAATCCCTTCTCCTCCATTCTCCTCTCAGGATCTTGGGCATGCACGCACACGCGCCCGGCATGAGTTTTAAGCCACCGGGTCCAGTACGCGAACCATGGTCGACTACGTGGGAATCCAGCGATATAGCCATTACGCTAACTGCTGGTTCCCAAGTTGGCTCTATGTTTTGAGGTTTACTTCCAGGGTCTCTATTCTGTTCCATTGATCTAAATGTCTGTTTTTGTGCCAATACCATGCTGTTTTGTTTATCACAACTTCATAATATATTTTGGGGTCAGAGAATAAGATACCTCCACTCCTCTTACACAGGATCGTTTTGGCAATATGGGGCCTTTTATGATTCCAGACAAGTTCTATGGTTGTCTTTTCTAAATCCGTTCAGAATGTCTCTGATAATTTGATTGGAATCGCATTGATTATGTAGATTAATTTGGGTAAAATTGCCATTTTGATTATATTAATTCTTCCAATTCAGATTTTTGTGTCTATGAACCTGTTTGGTTCCCTTTAGTCATGAATCACTTCTATGCCAATTTCTCTCTTCTACTTAGCAAGGTGGTACCCACAAGAGGAGTTTTGAGTTCAGGTTTCTAAAAAGGAGTTTCTCCCTTTTTGTGACTGGTTCAGTTGTGGGGTAGTGGAGTGGTGAGGATTCTTTCAAGCCTCACAATGTTTAGATGTTTGAATATGATAAATCTAGATCTGTCTAGTCCCTCTGGGGTTGGAAGCTTTCTAGTTCTGAGATTGAGAGGTGGACTCTGAAGTTTGGAGCTCTGACTGGGGCTGAAATTCAGTCCTGACTCAGATTCTCTAACTGAGAAGCTATTTATTTTTTTTTTATCGTATTCAGTTTCTAATAGTCTAGACACGAAATCAGCATAGCAGCATAGCTGTGCGATTTCACCTTAGCACTTCATAATGTTACTGTCAAATGTTTGTGGGATAGGAAGAATTACAACCAAGCTCAATTGTAAGGCTTTTGGTAATATATTCTTCAGGTTCATGTGATCTTTAGTTGTCTCAAAAGCTCAGATGAGAAAAAAATCAATGATTAATAATCAACTCTGTACAAATGCTGCACATTGGCTATGTGAGAATAGAAGTTACAGTCAGTTGTGTCTACATCTTTGAAAAACTTTAAATCATGTATTTTAATACTGTATAGATTAATATGAAATAAAAATTAAATTAATTTAATGCAGAAATATATACTTACGCATCTATATATGAATGTATATATATGTATATGTGTGTGTGTGTGTAATGTTAGCAGAAGTTATGGAATTTTATGTTATGTGCTTTAAGGATTTTTTAAAATCTAAATTACTATATTGTCAACATTTAATTTAGGAAATTGATTTGTGAACCATAATTAATTGTGTAATTTGAATTTCAGTAGTTCTAGCAATTAATTTTTTGAGCCTGGGGTTATGATATTTATTTATTTATCATTCATTTATTTATTTTAGCTTGTGGGCTCTTGAGAGAGAGAGAAAGAGAGAGAGAGCACGCACACTACCAAAGGGATGTGATCCTACATTATATCTCTATCTCATTATGATTTTGAGCACATACAGAACACATGTCCAGCATAAATTTCAAGTCACCAGGACATGATTCAAGTGATGGCTAACCATGTGAAATATAGCTTCCTATGCAAAAGGCTTAACCACTGTGCTACAGCTAATGTTCGTAACCTGTTTGTCTATCTCAAGCAAGAAATTACCCTTATCGTATTTTGGTTTTGATTTTGCTTTTGCTTTTATTTATTTTTTTATTTTTTTTTAAATTTAATTTTACCCTTTTAGTCACAATGTATCTCTTAGCTTATAAAGTGAATTTACCCAACATGATTACTCCTCACACCAGTGCAGCTGAGGATACTATACATGTTACATCAACAAAGAACAATCCATTTTTGTGCTCCACAAACATCTTGTCTCTATTTTTCTTCTTAACTTTTTTCTGTACAACTATCTTCCTCCTCTCACCCTCTTCCCGCACTGTCTCCAGTATCCATAACCATTTTCCATGCTTCTATATCTTCTAATCTTTCAGTTTCCACCACAAAGTGCAGACAGTCAGCACATATTAAGTGGAGACATATTTTTCACAGCTTGACATGCTTCACTTAGCAGTAAATCTTTCATATTGTTTCACTTTCTATCAAATGCCAAATTCTTATTTTTTCTGGCTTAGTAGGATTTCATAGAGTATATGTGCCACACATTTACAATTCATTCATTTGTTCATAGACATTAGGGTTGGTTCCAAGTCTGAGCAATTGTGAATAATGCCATCATAAATATAGATGCTTAAGCACTTTTTTGATTGAACATTGTCTTTTCCTTTGGATAGATACCCTGGAGTGAAATTCCTGGATCATATGGTAATTCTATTTGTAGATCCTTGAGAAACCTCCATATTGCAGTCCAACCTCTATAGAGCCTGAACCAATTTACATTCCCACCAATAGCATAGGAGAGTTCTCCTTTTACCACAACCCCATTAACACTTATCATTTTTTGTTTTTTCAATCTTCACCATTCTTTCTGTGGTCATTTGGTATCTCATTGTGGTTTTGATCTGCATCTCCCGTATGATTACGGATGTTGAGTATTTTTTCAAATGCATTTTGGCTGTTCATATGTATTCCTTAGATCGTTGTGTGTTCAGTTCATTTTTCCATCTTTTAATTGGTTTGATTGTTTATTTCCAGGTAAACTGCTTGAGTTCCTCATGTATTTTGGTTACCAGCTCCTTATCTTGAGGCATATCTTACAAAAATTTTGTCCCATTCTGAGGGTTGCTGGTTCATACTAATTACTGTGTCTTATTGCACAGAAACTACTTAATCTGATGTAATTCCTCTTCCCTATTTTGGAAATTATTCCTATGCTTTGGTGGGCATATTTACTACCACTGAAGAAAGGAAGATGTAAATCAAAAGATTCATTGAATAATCAGCAGAGGGCATAATGGTTATGTTGCTGAACTACCACATAGTCGACTGCAGTTTGAGTCCTGGACCTGGTGACTTGAAACTCATGCAAGGAATGTGTGTATGTGTGCCCAAAATCCCTACAGGAGAATGGAGGAGAAGGGATTGTGGCATAGGCATCCTTCCTGTGGGTTGACTTCTAACTTTCTGTCTCTCTGTCTCTCTCTTTCTTTCTGGCAAGCACACACAGCCTATAGCAAAAATCTCTCTCAAAAGAAAAAGTTAATTGAAACTAATAGTAATAAGTCTGTAAATTTCCATAACCCATGGGACACAGAAAAAGCAGTTGTAAGAGGAAAGGTAATAACAATTAGTGCACATATGAATAAGATAGAAAAGGAGTAAATAGACAACCTAACAACATACCTCAGAGAATTAGAAAAACAACATCTAAAAAAAAATAAAAAAAAGTCAGGAGAAAAGAAATAATATTCAAGCAGAAATAAATGAAATAGAAAAAAAAAACACTAACTACACAAGAAATAAATGAAAGCAAATGCTGGTTCTTTGAAAAGATAAACAAAATTGACATACCCTTAGCTAAACTAATTAAGAAGAGAGAAAGAAGCCAAATAAATCACATTTGCAAAGAAACAGGCAATATTACAACAGACATAACTGAAATAGAAAACATCATTAGAGGATAATATGAGCATCTTTACACTAACAAATGAGAAAACCTGGATAATATAGGCAAATTCCTGGACACATAAAATCTACCAAGATTGAATCAGGAATACACATAGAAAACCTGAATAGATCTGTAACAAACAATTAGATTGAACCAGTAATAAATAACCTCCCAAAAAAGAAAAGGCCACGTCCTGATACTTCCAATTTTTTTTTTTTAGAGGTTTTCACTATAGGGCACATGCACTCACCAGATAGACAGAGAGAGACATAGAGACAAAAAGCGAGAAATCACCCCCCAGGGGGGATGGTCACACCGCAATCCCTTCTCCTCCATTCTCCTCTCAGGATCTTGGGCACGTACGCACACGTGTCCGGCGTGAGTTTAAGCCACCGGGTTCGGGACACGAACCGTGGTCGACTATGTGGGAACCCAGCGACATAGCCATTATGCTAACTGCTGGTTCCCGATACTTCCAAATTCTAAAGAATTTTTAAAGAGCTAACCCCCATTGTACTCAAACTATTCCTAAAGATCCAAAAGAAAGAATCCCTCCCGAAGTCATTTTATGAAGCCCCCATCACCCTCATCCCCAAAGCAAACGAGATCATTACAAAAAAAGAAAACTACAGACTAATATCGCTGATGAATATAGATGCAAAAATTCTCTGTAATATACTAGCAAATTATATCTAATGACTCATAGAAAAGATTATACATCATGATCATTTGGGCTTCATCCCGAGGATTCCAGGGTGGTTTAACATAAACAAAATCATAAATGTAACACACCATTTCAAAAGAAAAATAAAAAATATAAACACATCAATTGATGCAGAAAAAATATTTGATAAAATGCATCTCTTTATGATTAAGACTTTCAGTCAAATCAGCATAGAAGGAACATTTCTCAACACAATAACGATCATCTATGAAAAACCCATAGCTAGCATTTATACTGAATGGGCAAAAGCAGGAAGCTTTTCCACTAAAAACTAGTACAAAAAAAGCTGCCCACTTTCTCCGCTCCTTTTCAATATAGTGCAGGAAGTCCTAG
>NW_006159784.1:909757-954803 GCF_000334495.1 Tupaia belangeri chinensis
TATGAAATTGCCTCTGGTTGCAGATGATATGATTATATACATAGAAGACCCAAAGGTAGTCACAAAAAAGAAAAGAAAAAACTGGAAGTGATAAATAAATACAGTTAAGTGGTGGGATGCAAAATCAACACACAGAAATCAATAGCATATACTAACAACAAGCAAATTGAGTTATAATTCAATAAATTAATCCCATTTACCATAACCACAAACCACATAAGATACCTAGTACTAAATCTAACCAAAGAAGTAAAAGACTTCTATGAGAAATACTATGAAAATCTAAAAAAAGGAAACTTGAAAATGACACAAAACAGTGGAAGGACATCCCATCTTCCTGGATTGAAAGAACTAATATAATAAAAATTTCAATTTTATCAAAACAATCTAGATATTTAATGCAATCCCAATCAAGGTACAAAGACATTTTTTACAGATCTAGAAAAGATAATCAGAATTTTCTGTGTTCATAAAAGACTTAATATTGACAAGGCAATCCTGCACAAGAGGAGTGGAATGGGAGGCATTTTACTCCCTGAGTTCAAAATATATTGCAAAGCTGTGATCATCAAAACAGCATGGTATTGACACAAAAACAGACATTTGGACAAATGGGATAGAATTAAGATCTCAAAAATAAACCCTAAAACATACAGTCAATTGATATTCAACAAAGGTTACCAGTAAATCCAATGAGAAAAAGAAAACCTCTTTACCAAATGGTGCAAAAACTAGGTATCCACCTGCAGAAAGGTGAAACTGGACTCCTATCTCTCACCATTAATGAAAATTAAATCAAAGTGGATCAAAGATCTAAATCAAAGACCTCAAACTATAAAACTACTGGCGGAAACTTTTGGAGATTTCAGAGTAGGCTAAGACTTTTTAAAGACGACCCCCAAAGCACAGGCAATAATCCCCAAAATAGACAAGTGGGATTACATGCGATTAAGAAGCTTCTACACTGAAAAAAAAAAGAAGAAAAAAAAACAGTTAGAGTGAGTCAACAACCCTCAGAATGGGAGAATGTATTTGCAAACTATGCCTCAGACAAAGGACTGATAACCAAAATATACAGGGATCTAAATGGCCTACCAGAAATGGGGGGAAAAAAAAAAGATCAACATAATTAAAAGATGAGAAAATGAACTGAACAGACAACTCTCTAAGGAAGACATACCAATGGCCAAAAAGTGTTTTAAAAAATATTCATTATCCCTTATTATAAGGGAGTTGTGGATTAAAAACACAATCAGCTACCACCTAAATCCAGTCAGAATGGCTAAGATTTAAAAAATAAAAATGATAAGTGTTGGTGAGGCTGTGGTGAAAAGGGAACCCTCTTACACTGTTGGTGGAAATGTAAATTAGTGTAGCCACTGTCGAGAACAATATGGAGGTTCCTAAAAGACCTACAAACAGAACTACCACATGATCCAGCAGTTCCACTCCTGGGTATCTACCCAAAGGACAAGAGCATACTCAGCCAGAAAAGTGCTTGCACATCCATGTTTATTGCAGCATTATTCACAATTGTTAAGACATGGAACCAACCCAAAAATCCACGAACAGATAAATGGATTGATAAAATGTGGCATTTGTACACTATGAAATACTACTCAGTCATAATAAACAAGACCCTGGCATTTGATAGAAAGAGGATGAATATGGAAGATTTCTTTCTGAGTGAAGCAAGTCAGTCTATAAAAGAGTCATGGTATGTTCCCTCTTAATATACACTGAATGTCCACACTCTATGGCAGAAACTGAAAGATTGGAAGATATAGAAGCATGGAAAATAGTTGCAGTTACTGGATACAGTGTGGAAAGAGGTTGGGAGCTAGAGGAGGGCAAGAGGAAAGGAATCAAAGGAGTAAAATAGAGAGGCAGGATATCTGGGGGATGCAGACATGGAGGACTATCTATTGATGATAGCATATATGATATCTTTAGCTGGACTTGTGCTCAGCTTGTTCAAGCTGGGAAAATTTACTTTACAAGCTGTTATTATGCAGAGATTAAGTGTATAAAATATTTTTTAAAGTAAAATAATAAATAAATATAAATGTTTTGTTAAAGCTGTAAAACTTGAGAGAATTTGTTACACAGCAGTAGATAATACACTTTTAACAGTTTTGATTGAAAATTGGACATTATAGATAATACATAGTTGTAACTCTGGATTTTGCCATGTTCTTAAGAAAATTAGATATTTGTCCTGTAGGCAGCAAAGTTGCTTGGAATGTGCTGCAAATATCTTCTTTTCCATGATATGCAGCTGCTTTTCTATATTTCCTGTTCATCCATCCTCTGACTGCTACCTTTTTTAACCTCAACTCCATGGTCTCCACCTATGAAATATGGCACTCAGCCAAGGAGCTAGAAATAGTAGAAATAGAATTCTCTCTGTAATTTTCTTGCTTTTAAGGATTCCCCTGATTCCATGCCTTGAACTTTCTTCTCTGACCCTTTAGTATAACTCTGTGTAAATCTTTACATGGCTGGGAAATGTATTAAATTAAGAAAAGCATGAAACTCAAAATCTGCTCTCCACAGCTTATCTTTTAAAAGCAGATTTATCTATGATCTCTGACTGCTTTTCTGTCATGCTTTCTTAAAGGCTCCCTCAGGGCATGCTTACTTAGCTGTCAGCTACAGATTTGGGTAGTTTATACTCTAAATTTGAATCTCATTCCCCCTGCCCCATGGTCCTTGTCTAGGATTTTTCCTTAAAATTTCCAGCTTCATTCCTTTAACGCTGTGGAGGAAGCCTGTCACTGGAGGAGGACAAAGCCATGGAGGATGAGCAATCCCCACAGCTAAGGTAGCTACTGGACTCCCAGCTCTCAGTCCTTCCAGTTTCTTCTGTTGTACACCTTTTATTTTATTTGGTTTTCTCTTCTTGAGATCAAATTCTCCAGCATTTCTCTCATTTTGTATGCTTTTTAGCATTTTCTATTTTGTTTTATATAATTTTTGTAATTGTTACCGGTCAGAGGTTTGCACAACCATTTCAATATTTCATTACTAACAGAAATGAATTTAAGGCCTGGTTCCAAACACTTCGTTTTAATTTCGAACGTAGCACATCCTATCATTGCAGGAGACTGAAGACCCTATTAATCTTTGTATTTAGTAATTGGAGCAATCTCAAGAGGATAGCAATCAGAAACTTTTCCTCCAAGATAAGGTATATTGCAAAGCTCCAAGAATTAAGAACAGGAAGCCTGAATAATTTTATACAACTTCTAATTATAAAAATTTATGCGGCTGAAAGCCTGCTTCACTGGGTTTGGCAGTGGGGTTGGTATTATATCACATTTATATCACTGAGTAGCTTAACACAATACACATTTGTTAGCTCACAGTACTATAGGTCAGACATCAATATGGCAGGACCAAGTTCTCTGCTCAAGGTATCACGACGTGATTGAAATCAAGTTGTTGGCCAGGCAAGGACCTCACCTAGAGTTAGGAACTGCATTCCACCTTGTTCAGCATGCTGGCAGAATTCCTTCCCTTCATAATTTCCCCTTCTTCAAGCAGCAATAACACATCAAATTCCCTGTGTGTTTCCAACCTCTCTGACTCCCTCTTCTTCCACCAGATGGAAAAAAAACTCTTCTGTCACTAGATGGAAAAAACTTTTTAAGGGGTTCACATGATTAGATCTACCCAAGTGAGATAATCTTTCCATCTTTAAGTCAACTGTAACATATGACCTGACAAAATCAGGGCACAACAACTTCTTATAATCAAAGGCTCTGGAGATTTAAGTATGAAACCCTGGGGTCCATTTTTAGAATTCTGCCTACTACAGTGTCATGATAAAAATGTCTCCTTTGCAGAGCCAGCCAGTGATGTGGAAGTTAAGGTAGCTTTATCCCATGTGCCTGACTGCAAAGTTCAAGTCCTATCCCAGTATCTTTAAATACACACCAGGTGCATGTGTGTGTGTGCCCCAAATCCTGAGAGGAGGTTGAAAAGAAGGTATTTTGGCATAGCCATACCCTCTAGGATGGGTTGGGGGGGGAATAGGTGACTTCTCACTTTCTCTTTCTTCTCTCTCTCTCCTCTCTCTCTTTTTTCTTCCCTACAAGCTCATGCTTCTATAGCAAAAATTTTTTTTAATTCTTTTGCCATGTTCAGTTAAGTGCACAGCTTGTTACAGGTTGACACATTGCTTGATCTCATTTATGCAGAATTATACGCTACTCAGATAGTGGAGCTTTAATACACTGCACATGCTACTGGTAGCCTTGTAGTTCAGAGACGAACTTGGGACCCAGCAGTTTTGAAACGTATATGAAGTTATAAGAAATTTATTCCAGGTGCAGTCTCATCTAACTAAAATTTCTCTCCACCTTATATACTTGAAAGCTGAAAAAAAACATAACAGGGAGTAATAATGGGTCGAAATTTACAAAATAAAGTACTGGTTTGGTGTGGGAGTTGTCATGAGGCTATGCTGAAGTGACTTAACTATGTGGGATAGTAAGTATCCATTGAAATGGATGTGTTCAGCCATTTGCATTAATGAGCATTTAAATCAGCAAATATCATTTCAGGTGACTCTGCATGGATGAATAAAAGTCAATGCTATTAGAAAAAAAGATTTTTTTTTTTTGCTAGACCAAAACACGACCCAAACATTTGGGGATCATCACGGAAACAGGATAATGTTGCCTATTACCCATTTGGGGACTTATCTGTCAAATTGAACTATTAATCAAAACCAATGTGCCCTGTTTTAATCAGGAATCCAAGAAAATAAAAAGAGATAAAGTTCCTTTTATCAAAAAATAATTGTAGACACTTGTCTACTTTCTAACACTTATAGGAAGAGGATTTGGTAAGTTATATAAAAATAAACAAATTCCATACTTACAACTAGTATATTTAGGGAACTTGGAAACTTGAGCATGCAATTTGCACCCCAAACTATGGAGAGAAGCAACTAATTTACACATGGAAAGTGATTTATGACCAATGTTCAGTGCAGGTTCATTTATAATAATAAAAAAGTGTTTAACAACAATAGAGTGTAAAGTAAATCATAGCACATTCACAAGATGCATTTACTTATTCATTCTTTCAACCTTTCAAAAAATATTTACTGTTTACCTAGAGTGTGCCAGGTTCTGTTAGGTGCTGCAGATATAACAGTGATGCAAAAGAGACCAGGTTCTCACCTTTATAGGATTTATATTCTATTACATTTGTGGACAAAAGACATAAATCAAATAATCATATAAACTAATATAAAATTGTAACCTAAGAAGGGTGCAGCCATTTAAAATGATGGTCCTAATTTAAAGGTTGTCAAAAAAGGAGAAACCTGCCTACAATCTAATGTTAAAATAAATTAGAATGATTTATATAATTACAGCTATAGAAAGACACCAATAATAGAACATGAACTTTACAAGGAAAAAAAGACTGAAAGGAAACAAATCAAATATTAACAGTTTTTGTCTTCTTTATATTTATGTCTCCTTCCCAAATTCTATCATTTGCATATATTACTTTTCTTTTTAACATTTATTTATTTATTTCTACATTTTCCCACAAACAATTAGTTTACATATCAAAAAAATTGAACTTTATTACAAAGGTGAGAAAATCCCTTTTATTTTGTATACACATATCATCAGGTATGTGGTCTGGCCCTTATTTTTATGTTGTTTTTGTTTGACTTTTGTAGTTTAGGCTAAACTAATTGAAAACACAAAAAATAAATATAAAACTACCTAGTTATCACTTGGAAAATTCCTATTTTGTACATGGACTTTCAGATGTTGCTCAATATTCCAAAATCCATTAAAAGTTTTCCAGCAATTATTAAGCCCATAACATATCAGCACTACTGTAGTGCCATATTTCATCTCCCTACCTCATTGGCCAAGATCAGTGTCCTCTCCTCTTAGAATAATATTGAGTCATCAGGAATGTCATGACACATTTTTGCATAAAATAAAAAAACATAGGAAAATACAACATGACTTTCCTGACAACCTAGTAGTATTGCATATGGAGGTTTCACACTGTGACTGGCATTGTGCTAGATATTATACTCATTACCTTAAAATTTGTACAATGAGACAACAGCAATCAGCCTTCTTATCCTCATTTTAAAGGTGAGGTTCTAGCTTCCAATATTACTTGACAGATAGTAAAGGCCAAGGACAGGATTTGAACCCAAGACTGACTTCCAGAATCATGCTTTCTCAAATATTTTGGTAGGAAAATCAAAGATTTACCCCAAGATTATCATCATTAACTATGTGCACATCCCCTACCTTCGATTATGAGCAAGACCTGTGAATAAAATAGAACATCACTCTCTGATTATGTTACATTATGTGACAGAGAATTTTGCAGATGTCTCATTCATCTTTGACTCAATCAGAAGGAACATTGTCAGTCCAGTCTTGGTGAGATAGGTAGTAGCATACTGAATTACTGAATTCCAATGCTGGAAGACATCTGACTGACCAGGGGTTCAGATTCCAAGTCAATCTGAAACACACTGGGTATGCACATCCAAGATCATTTGGGCGACAGGGTTGAGAGAAACAAATTATAGTGTGAGATGGCCTTGTCAAGAGTGCCCGTCTCTTTCTCTCATTTTCTCACTCTTGTATATATATGTATATATTCTCATGAATAAAATAAGTAAACATTAAAGAGAAAGAAGAAAGAAGATTTGTCTTGGGTGGGCCTAACCAAATCAAGTGAGCACGTTTATAGTGGGTCTTTGCTTTAGTTTTCTCTATTAGCAAACAGAAACAAATGTTAATCATTTCTTATGAACACATGGATTATAAAAGGAATAAAAAATAAAATACTGATATGCTGAAGAATCAATATAGGTCTGCAAACATTTCCTAACTGGTCAGTGGTAATGCTAGATACTGAAGGAAAATTCTCCTTTACTTTGCTACAGAAAAAAAAAAAAAAAGTCTTTTTTTTAAGTTACATTGCACTGATGTGACTATATTTTAATAAGAATTACTATTTACCATATCTCTTTCCTGCTCAAAATTCTGCATTTTACCTGGATCCATCCACAGAGTAGAGGTTTAAACCCCAATTCCAAATTCTCATATAGAGCATAAAAATTGGGGGAAAATATTTTTAAATAAATAAAGGGGGGTACCGACAAAACATAACCCATGGCTTAATAATTGGGAAGATATATACATGTCAGCATCAAACCTTAGATAGGAAGAAAGACCAGAAGAGTATCAGCCCTTTCTTCACTGCACAGAAATTAGAAAACCTTAATCTATGGGCCACTGCAGTTTTTCCTTATAACAGAAAGGTGTGAAACCTTCCATGTCACCTGAAGACTGAGAGACAGAGCGGAACTCCAGCTGTGCTTACTGTGGTACTCTGCCCTCTCCATATGCCCAGTCACTTCTGGATTCAAATCAGGCTCAGAAAACAGGTAGAATCTGCCACGGAAAGGCGTGCAGCTCCTATCACTCTCCCTTTCAACATCCTTCTCAATAACGACATGCTGCTTCTAAGCCCTAACATCCAAAGCAGTTCAGGACATTTTCTTTTGTGAACATCAAAAGTTCATTTCTCCAAGGAAGAAAAACGTGTCAAACATAAACTTGTTTACTTTGGGGTGAAGAGGAGAAAGAGATTGGTGTAATAGAGTAACTACATAAAGGCAGTTCAGGAAAATCTCTGGCACCTCTTTCTGGAGCATAAGGAAAATCACACACAAATTTAATATCCTATAAGGATATGTCTTAGAATTTAGCAAGATTCCACACAGTGAGTATTAGCTTGCAATTGTGCAAAAGTGGACTCTAAGGAATATTTAGCCATATATTCCCTCCACCAATCATTCAAAAACCATCATTGAGTGTGCCACACGCTCTGCTACTTGCTGAACATCCAAAGACTACACAGAACTCGGCAGCATGGAGAGGGGACCCAACCATCAACTAATATCATACTGGGTGAAGATGCTACAAAAGTTCAATGTTTTCATAGCTAGGGATATAAAGTATCAGGCAGCTCAGCTCCCTTTCCTTAAACTACCAACTCAATGCCCTAGTGTTTCATGTACTAGAATGCAAACATTTCCAGAAGCAGCAAAGTCCGTGCTTCACATGAAAACTTATGTGTGACTTACATCCCAACTTTATACATTTCAGAGCTAAGTAAATATTTTTGATTGATAGATGGATATGAAATCATTATCAGTGAGATTAATGTGAGATTAACTCAGTCTAGCAAAACGTGCAAGTTCAAACAAAATATAAACAAACATCATGTACCCAAACATCATACAATGTAACTTCGGTGTAGGGTCTTACAGAGACAAAGGAAAGATACATTTCAATTGAGCCTTGGCATGAGCTGAGGAAGCAGCTAAGGGAATTGAGATAAGAAAGTTGCCCTGTTCTAAATGGCAGCAACTTCAAAGGAGAAGCCTTTTACATTTATAGGGATTTGATTATCCAGAAAGATAAGATAGAAAGAGGTAAAGGAAATCAAAGAGAAATAAAACTCTCAAGATAGCCTAAGAAATCAGGTTATTTGGGAAAAAAAGAAGAGATCATTCAGCCAGTTGTTTTCTATTAAGAATAAAATCCTCAAAGCCAAGATTTCCAAGTTGGTGTTCTTTCAATCCTTCATAACAAAGATGAAAAATTTAAAAACCAAGGGTACTGAAAAAATCCTATTTTAAAAAATTCTAAAGCATTGATTCAAGTTATAGATGAATGATCTTACAAATAGAAGAATTGTTTTGGGAAAAGCCTGTAAACTGGCGGTAAGACTTATTGCAGACCAGATTTTTATCCTTTGAAAAACATAATATAAAATTCTCAAACTGTTTAAGATTGAGTCCATTGACAATGCCTTTCACCTTGAGGATTCCAATCCTAAATTCTTAACAAAAATGATTAAAGTTAGTTATGGATAAATAACAAGATGCTGAAGTGACACTTCTAACTAATTGAGCAATAGGACATAACCCTAGACTATCGTAGCCACACACGCACACTTGTACATACAAGTTTGAACATCCAGAAAGCAAAAGGAAGACTTCATCATTTAGTCTACAATCTGCTGTAGCCAAAGTGTTTACAGAAAGAAAGAAAAAGAGGAAGAAATCAAGATAGAGTGAGAGAACCCCATAATTGGAATGCAAGTGATTATTTTGAGACTCAGCTGGCCTGGGATTCAGCTTTTAATCATTTGCAAACAGACTCTATGTCACAGGGTTATTAAAACTGACAGCTGCTCATGTGTACCTACAGGTGTACCTAGGAAATATTTCAAGTTTGTTTCCAGATGGCTGCATAAAGTAAATACCACAATAAAGTGAGTCCCAAAAAATTTTTAGTTTCTCAATGCATATGAAAGTTATATTTAGGGCCAGCAGGTGGCATGGTAGTTAAGGCACTGGATTCTCATATGACTGACTGTGGTTTGAGTTCCAGACCTGAAGACTTGAAAATCATGCCAAGCACATGCGCATGCATGCCCAAAATCCTAGGGAGTGTGACATGGACATCCCCCCACTAGGGGTGATTTCTCACTTTCCCTCTCTCTGTCTCTCTCCAGTCAATACATGCATCCTATGACAAAAACTAAACAAAACAAAACAAATAATAACAAATACACACACACACACATATATATATAATATAAAATTTATACAATAATATATTCCATTAAGTACACAATAGCATGATGTCCCTAAAAAACAATATGTATACCACAACTTTAAAGTATTTTATTGCTAGGCTAATCAGAAGCATGGTAGTTAAGGTAACTAGATCCCAAATGACTGTGCAGTCCAAGTCCCAGACCTGAAGCCTGAAAAATATGCTGGGCACATATGTGTGCATGCATGTCCAAAATTCCAAAAGGGGAAATGGAGAAGAGATTGTGTCCTGGTGTCCTGACCATCCCCCATGGAGAGTATTTCTCACTTTCTCTCTCTCTCTCTTTCTCTGTCTTTGACAAGCACATGAACCCACTAGCAAATTTAAATACATATGTTTTATTGCTACAAATGTTAGCAATTAGAGCCTTCCATGAATTAAAATATTTTTGTTAGTTGAGGGTCTTGCCTCAATGAAATTATTAGCATGGTGGTTGCTAGCTCCCCAGCTCCTGGGTGGCAGAAGCAAATGTGCTGACTGAGGCCAGAGACCTCCTTGGACCTGAGCACCCCTTTTGTCTGTTCCAGAATCTGGGAGGCATTTGGAACACTCAGTCCCATCAACAAAAGTGCAGGTCACAGGAAAGAAATGTATAATCCATCAGATGACTAGAAAACACCACAGAGGCACAAGAAATATGAGAAACCAAGAAAATATCTGTCCCCTAAGGGAGAATAACAATTCCTCATCATCCACAGACAGCACAATAGAACTCATGGAAATATCAGATTAAAAAATTTCAAAATATTCATAGAGCAATACTTCACAAGAGGCAAGAGAAAAGAGATAATGAATTCCAGAAGATGCAAGAGAAAAAAGACAGTGAACTACAAGAGATGAGGATGCCCTTCCACAATTTGAAAGAAGACATAGACACTATCAAAAAATAAAATAAAATCACAAGGAGCTGTTAGAAATGAAGGCTGTAACACAGGAAATCAAAATCCCCCTTGAATGTATAAAAAGCAGATTAGACTAGGCAGAAGATTGACTCTGATACAGAAGACAGAACCTCTGACCTGGGGGGGGTGGGAGGCTGGGGGAGCGGAAAGAAAGATAGAGAAAACAACCAAAAGACAAAAGAGGATAATATACAAAAAAAAAATACTGTTAGAACTGAAGGCTGTAACACAGGAAATCAAAATCCCCCTTGAATGTATAAAAAGCAGATTAGACTAGGCAGAAGATTGACTCTGATACAGAAGACAGAACCTCTGACCTGGGGGGGGTGGGAGGCTGGGGGAGCGGAAAGAAAGATAGAGAAAACAACCAAAAGACAAAAGAGGATAATATACAAAAAAAAAATAATAATAACTAGATTCAATTAATCTTCTAAATATCTGGATAATTGGTACTCCAGAAGGTGAATAAACTAATAAGGACATTGAGAATCCAGTCCATGAAATCCTAGTAAAAACTTGCTAACCCTAAAGAAGCATTCAAACATTCAGACCCAAGAAACACAAAGAATCCCAAATAAGATAAACCCAAGAAGACCTTCTCAATGGCACATCATTGCCAGACCAGCCAAAACCACAGACAAAGACAAGAGTTTAAAATTGGCAAAAGAGAATCATCAAGTAACTTATAAAGGTTATCCCATCACGCTAACACCAGATCTCTCGTCAGAAACAATGTAAGCAAGAAAAGATTGAAAAATATATTCAAAGTGCTAAGTGAGAAAAAATTTCAACCAAGAGTACTAACCCAGCAAGATTACCCTTCATATGGGAAGATAAGATAAAAACATTCTTGGATGAACAAACCCTGAAAGAATTCACCAACTCTAGACCAGCTCATCAAGAAATTGTGAAGGGAGTACTATACAAGTAAACTAAAGACAAACAGAAATAAGAGAACAAAAAACAACTAAGAAAAAGGTCAAGTTAGTGGTGGGGAAAAATTCGGAAATATTGATAATAACGTTGAATGTTAATGCTTAAATTGTCCAATCAAAAGATATAGACTGACTGAACGGATAAATAGAAACCCTCCATCTGTTGCCTACAAGAACCCCACCTCATGGATAAAGACATACATAGTCTAAAAGTGGAGGGCTGGAAAAAGATATTCCATGCAAATAGAAACTAAAAAAAAAAAAAAGCAGGTGTTGCAATACTGATCTCAGACACAACAAGCTTCAAGGCTATAACTATAAGAGAGACAAAGAAGGACATTATATAATAGTTAAAGAGCTAATTTATCGAGGACCAGCAGTTAGCATAATGGCTATGTTGCTGGACTCCCATGTAGTCGACCGCGGTTCGCATCCCGGACCCGGTGGCTTAAAACTCACGCCGGGTGCGTGCGCGTACGTGCCCAAGATCCCGAGAGGAGAATGGAGGAGAAGGGGTTGCGGTGTGACCATACTCCCTGGGGGGTGATTTCTCGCTTTCTGTCTCTATGTCTCTCTCTGTCTGGCGAGTGCACGCGCCCTATAGCGAAAAACCTCTCAAAAAAAACGAAAAAGAGCTAATTTATCAAGAATGTATAATGTTTATTAATATCCATGCACTCAGTTTAGGAGCACTGAAATATATGAAAGAAAGATTGCTGGATCTAAAAAGAGAGAGAGACTGCAACACACTAGTTGTTGGGGACTTCAATACCACAATTATCTCCTTTAGACAGATCAAAGAGATGAAAAATCTGCAAAGAGATTCAGGACCTGAATGATACCATAAATCAGAACTTGGCAGACATCTATAGAATTTTCCACCCAAAAAATCACCAAATATATATTTTTCTCCCTCCCTTCATGGTACATTCTTGAAGACTGACCACATAAAAAGAAACACACACACAAATACATAGAAACTAAATAACCTACTCCTGAATGACTTCACAACTACTGAAGAGTTTAAGACTGCCACCAAAAGCTTTATGGAAAAAAATGATAATGAGCAGATGAGTTTCCATGATTTTGCAGACACTGCAAAAGCTGTCGTAAGAGGGAAGTTCATAGCAATTAGTGTGCATAAGAAAAAGATGGAAAGGTGACAAATGGACAACCTAACATCATGCCTCAGGGAATTAAAAAAAAATTTAAAAATTCCAGGAGGAAATAAATAAGAAAGATTCCAGCAGAAATAAATGAGATACAAAATAAACAACGATATAGAAAATAAATGAAAGCTGGTCTTTTGAAAAACCATTAGCTAGACTAATTAAGAGAGAAAGGAACCAAATAAACCAAATTTGCTAATAAACCGGCAATATCACAACAAACATAATAGAAATACAAAACATCATTGGAGGATACTATGAGTGTCTACACAACAAATAAGAAAACCTGAATGAGATGGATAAATTCTTAGACACATATTATCTACCAAGATAGACTCAAGAGGACATAGAAAGTCTGAATAGACCCATAATAAGCAATGAGATTGAATTAGTGATAAATAACCTCCCAGGAAAGAAAAGCCGAGGTCCTGATGGCTTTTCTTCAGAATTGTACAAAACTTTTAAAGAAGTAACCTTATTCTTCTCAAATTATTTCTAAAAATCTAAAAGGAAGGGACCATTCCAAATTCATTTAATGAAGCTTCCATCATCCTCATTCCCAAAACAGATAAGGATATGACAAGAAAGGATAGTTACAGACCAGTATCTCTGATGAATATAGATACAAAAATTCTCAAGATGCTAGCAAATCGTATCCAACAACATATAAAAAAGATTATTCATCACGACTAGGTAGGCTTTATTCCAAGGATGCAAGGTTGTTCAACACACGCAAAACCATAAATGTAATACATCATATTAACAGAAAGAAAGATAAAAACCATATGGTCATTTCAATTGATTCAGAAAATGCATTTGACAAAATACAGCATTGCTCTATGATTAAGACTCTCAGCCAAATCAGCATAGAAGGATCATTTCTCAGAATAATAAAAGTCATCTATGAAAAACCTATTGCTAACATTATACTGAATGGAGACAAGCTGAAAGCTTTTCCACTCAAAACTGGTACAAGACAAGGCTGCCCACATTCTCCACTCACGCTGGGAAATTCAACTTACAAGTGAAGTGATGTATAGTGATTAAATGTGTAAGATAATAATCAATAATAATAACGGTGGATGCTAAAGATGGGATGTGACAATTTCTTTTAAAAAAATGTAGTTTGCAGCATTGATTGACATTTTCTTTCATGAAAGAGCTCCATGTAATATGAGATAATGTTCAATAGCATTTTACCCATTATAGACCTTCTTTCCAAATTGGAGTCAATCTTCTCAGAGCACACTGGTATTTTATCAATTAAATTTATATGATATTCCGAATTATTTATTATCATGTCAACAATGTTCACAGCATTTCCACCAGGAGTAGATTCCACTTCAATAAACCACTTTTTTTGCTTATCTAACAAGCAACTCTTCATACATTAAAGTTTTATCCTGAGACTACTGCAATTCAGTCATATCTTCAGACTCCAATTCTAATTCTAGCTCTCTTGCTCTTTCCACATCTGCAGTCACTTCCTCCACTGAAGTTTTGAACCCATGAGGGCTGGAATCAACTTCCTCAAACTTCTGTTAATGTTGGTATTTTGACTTCCTCCCATGAATCATAAAGATTTATAATAACTTTAAAATGGAAATCCTTTCCAGAAAGTTTTCAAGTTTCTTTGCCCCTAGCCAACAGAAGAATCACTATCTGTAATAGCTATAGACTTACAAAATGTATTTCTTCTTTTCTTTTTATCAGAGAGGTTTTTGCTATAGGGAGCATGTGCTCGCCAGAAAGACAGAGAGAGACAAAGAGAGAAAGCGAGAAATCACCTCCCAGTGGGGATGCCACACCACAATCCCTTCTCCTCCATTCTCTCGGGATCTTGGGCACACCACATGCACACATGCCCAACGTGAGTTTTAAGGCACCAGGTCCAGGACTCGAACCATGGTAGGCTACATGGGAGTCCAACGACATAGCCATTACGCTAACTGCTGGTCCCCAAAATGTATTTCTTAAAGGGCAAGATTTAAAAATTGAAATTACTTCTTTATCCATTGTCTACAAAATACATGCTGTATTAGCACACATGAAAACATTAATCCCCTTGTACTTCTCAGACCTCTTGAGTGGCCAGGTCTATTGTAGATGAGAAGTCATATTTTGAAAATCTCTTTTTTTTGTGTGTGTGTGAACAGCAGTTCTTAACAGTGAACTCAAAATATTCAGTAAGCTATGCTATAAACAAATGTACTATCATCTAGGCTTTATTGTTCCATTTATATAGCATAGGCAGAGTAGATTTAGCATAATTTTAAGAGCTCTGGTATTTTCAAAACCATAAATAAGTATTGCCTGATAATACTTATTTATGATTAAATTGCTAATTGCATTAATCCCTAACAAGTTAACCTATTCATTGAAACTTTGAAACCAGGCACTGACTTATCTCTAGGTCTAAAAGTCCTAGATGGCATCTTCTTCCAATATAAGGCTGTTTGGCCTACAGTGAAATCTATTGGTTAGCATAGCCATCTTCATCAGTTATATTGGCCAGATTTCCAAATAACTTCCTGCCACTTTCTCCACCTTGTACTTTTATGCTAGGGAGATGGTATCTTTCCTTAAACCTCGTGAGTCGAACTGTGATAGCTTTAAATTTTTCTTCTACAACTTTCTCATCACTCTGCGTTTTCATAGAATTAAAGAGACTAGAAGCCTTTCTTTTCATTAGTCTTTGGCTGAAAGGAATATTGTGGATGGTTTTATATTCTATTCAGATTCCCAAAGCTTTCTCTTAAGTTACGTATTAACTAGAGTAGCACTTTCATTTATTTTTGTTGTGACTTCTAGTTTACATATAATCCATAAATAGTTGTGGGTTTCAGCATAGATTTTCAAAGCATGCACACAGTGTGTAATAGTCAAATCAAGGATATGATCATATTCATTTTATTATACATTAATATTACATTATGTTATGCACAGTTTTACATTTTTATTTTCATTTAATCCCTGTACATCTGTACAGCATATAAAATATTTTTATGAGCATGAATAGAGTATATATTAGTCCAATCAAAAATATTACCATATATTGTACATTGTCATCACCAGTTCACTTCATTTTTGTGTCTTTTAAATGTCTTTTTTCCCTGATTCTCTTCCTCCCACCCTTTATAATCCACCCCATCCTATAATATCTTAGTATCTACAGTTGCCCTCCCTACTTTTATATCTTTCAATCTCTCATTTTCTTCCATAAAGAGCAGACATTTGGTATATATTAAGCAGGGACATACAATGTCTCTCTTTCATAGTCTGGCTTGCTTTGCTTAGTGTTAAATCTTCTATATTCATTCACTTTATATCAAATTTCAGGATCTCATTGCTTTTTATGGCTGCATATTATTCCATAATGTATATGGACCACATTTTTCCAATCTATTCATTTGCTCTTGGATATTTGGGTTGATTCCATGTCTCAGCCACTGGAAATATGTCCCAATAAACATAAATTTACAAACTATCCCTCCAATTAAGGACTGATTACCATAAACTACAGGGAATTCAAGCAGCTTACCTATAGAAAAACAAACAATCCAATTTTAAAATGGACAAATTAACTGAACAGATAACTCTCCAAAGAATACATACAAGCCAAAAACCACAAGAACAAAGATAATCCCAGTCAGAATGGCTATGATCAAAAAGTCAAAGAGTAACAAGGGCTGCTGAAGTTTGCAGAGAAAAAGGAACCTGTGTTCATTGCTGACAGGAATGTGGATTATTACAGCCACTGTGGAAATAGAGGTTCCTCCAAAATCTAAAAATAGAACTACCATATGACTCAGTAATCTCACTCTTGGATATATATTCAACGAATAGGTTGTCACTCAATTGAAAAGACATTTGCACATTCATGTTCCCTGCAACATTATTCACAATAGCTAAGCCATGGAATCTACCTATGTGCCCAACAACCAATGAGTAGGTTAAGAAAATGTGGCTCCTATGTGAAATACTACTCAGCCATAAAGAAAAGTAATATCTTATCATTCAACACAAAGCAGAAGAATGTGAAGGATATAATCCTGTGACATAAGCAAGAGTATAAATACCATATGACCCTGCTTAACATTTACTATATGCCCACACTCTACAATGGAAACAGCGATTTAATGGCATAAAAGTAAAGAGAGTAATGGTAATTATCAAAAACTGCTTGTGGGGTGACTAGGAGAAAATGATTAATAGACACAAGAATATGTGAAACAGGAAGAATGGTTATGGAATGGGGTGCCACAGCATGGTGAGAAAAATATTTTGATTATTCAGGGCCTACAGGCAAGAGGGACTCTGGGTGGGGCTCCACACTCTCCATCCTCTCTATCCAGAAAAAGGGATCCTTAGTACTCTGCTTTCTATCAGCTATCCCTTTCCCTTCCCTCCTCTCACACCTACAGTTCAAGGAGATACCTAGAATGTGTGCACTGCAAAGACAACAGAGGGGGCAAAAGCTGTTTCTGCAGTTTCAAGCTTGGGATAGTGAGAGCGCAGGCCTGCCAGTCAGTCAGAGAGTAATGTCCCGTTTCCTTCTTCTCTTCTACAGGGAAGGGGCATTCACATGCCACTTTCTGTTCCTTGGAGCAGTCCTCCCACTCACTGGTCTTTCTACATTCTGGAGTGATACTGTATCAGCTTGTGTGCCATGATCACATCTCTACTACTCAGTCTTGCTGGACTTGTCACTGCAGCCACCTGCTGAGAGCTGGAGGAATATCATGAGTTCTTAGGGATATGAAGACTTGCAGGCTGTCTAATATTGGTGCAAGTTTCCTTTCAGCAGTTACTCCGATACTACATGGCACCAGTTTGTAGCTGCTTGGGTCCCAGGTGCTGCGTTTATACAATACAAGATCCTTCCCAGGCATTATGCAGTTCTATGGACCTCAGTAAGTTCCCCTTGCTGAGTCCAGGACATGCAGATATAATAATGGTAATAATAATAATAGTTTGAAATATTGTAATAATTACCAAAATGTGACACAAAGGCACACAGTGAGTGCATGATGTTAGAAAGATGGCGTCAATAAACTTGCTGACACAAGGTTACCACATATCTTCAGTCTGTAAGGAAAAAAAAATGCAATACCCACCAAGTACAATAAAGGAAAGAACTATAAAAGGACGTATGCCTGTATTTAGGAAAATTGTTATCCCTTGCCTTGCTGGGAAAATAAACCTCAGAGTAACTGAGTACATTTTTCATTTCATTTCCCAGCACACACCTCATTCATAGCTGACCCAATCTATAAATGTAAGTCATCCAGCCTCTAACTCAAAGGAAGAAAGTGGGAAAGCCAAGAGATTAGGCAGGTCCAATTCATCAACTAGAAAATAAACAGGGCCCTGCTACTGTAGTGGTGAGAAGATAGTGACTGGGTTATAACTAAGAGCTGCAGCTGCAGTTGTTGAGCCAGACCCAACCAATAAAAGCTTGACCTTGAAGAACAAAGAGAGTCAGAAGACAGATGATCAGGGCAAGGGAGATGAGTTTTGTTCTCTGTAAAATGAGACCAGGCTATATAATTCCTTATATTTCTGTAGTTCTCCACTTTACAAAAAACATTAGCAAACATGCTCTCTCCTGATCACCAGCCTTGTTGGTGAGAAAGAGACCATCTGGAAAGCCCATCTTCAATGGCTTTAATGGATGCTATTCAACGGTATCATTTTATAATTTCAAAGAGTTATGCATTCTTTTTTTCTGAACTCATGTTTGCTTTCAATAACCCCAGTTTCTAGTGAAGTTTGATTATCAAAGCTCGTAGTACTAGAGGAGAAATTTTTAAACAAGAAAATACCACAGTAACAATTTATCAAGAAAAGAAAGCATGAATCTAAGGTGTACAAACTGATGAACACTTTAAAATTTCCATTGCTGACTAACAGAGTCCAAATCAGCACTGCTTGCAATATAGTCTGCTTATTTCGAGAAGACTTCATGATAGCCAATATTTTCAGAGCCTTTTTATTGGATGTACACCCATCATTAGGTCAAGAGCCTAACAAGAAAATTAAGCTTCTTTCTTTATTGTCACATTTTGTTTTGAACCAAAAGCTTCATTACTAATTACTCAGGCTGTCCTCTCAAGTTATTGACAAGGCTTAGAGCAGAGTGAGTTTGGCTATTTCATAAAATCTTATCCTTCAGGAAAAAAATAAAGTCGACCCTGTACATATTCAATTCAATAGGATGCTGACTCTAAAGGCAATTCCAAAAGAGAAACACCCCCAGATTCCCAGCTGGAAGCTCTTGGAGTATTTTTACCTCCAGTGCCTGTAACAGTGACTGCCTTGTAAGTCAATGCCCAGGGCCAGTTTCAAGCTTGTGAGCTGTGCAGTCAGACACCTTTGCTTGGAGGGCCCCTGTCTTTGTTGTAATGCTCTCCTCTCATCATCTTGAAATTTGTAAAAATTTAACAAAGAGCCCTGAATTTTAATTTAGAACTGTGTCTGACAAGTTAGGTAGCCATTATCATCTAGTAACTTCTACTTACAGGAAAGAAAATAGAGAAGAAGGAACAAAAGAGTTTGAATGGCACTCCCAGCATTCACTAATTTTCTGATCTTAGGCAAGTTAAGTAAATGATCCTCTCTCTATATATACATGCCCTGTATTGTCTAGCTTGTAATAATTTGTAGGGTCAAGATAATGTCTACAAAGCAAATAACAAAGTGGGCGTTTGAAGTCAGATTGTTTATTTTCACTATTATAGAATTGAATAGGGTTAGGATTATCAAATATGATATATAAAGAAGAAACATATAAAGATGCCCAGTATATATTACAGTAAACAAGACCAATTTATCCATGTTTTTATAGCTTAGAAGTTACTATAGCAAAACACGGCATTTTAGTAAAAATACAAAACTTGTGTTTTTATAAGATCATTATAGAGATCAAACAGAACTAATGATATAAAAGCGTATTTAAACGTGAAAAGTGTTAAACATAAATTTGTCACTGTATCATATTTTAATTGCTTTATATTGACTTTTTAATGACTACTTTTAAAAACTTTACTCTGTATAAGTATTATTTCTCATGTATTATCAGCTATAGTTTGTGATCATTTTTCTAAAGTGACTATCAGACCCTTGTTCGGGGAGAGAACTCTTTAACTATAATTTTTACATTTTTTTCTGAGTAAACTAATTTTTCTGGGTACAGTGTTTTGCTGTAAGAATATACTCCTGGGCTGGAGTCGGTAGGTGTACAGTGGTCAACTGAAGATCCAGTCTGCAGTGTGACCGTATCTTCTGGGGGTGATTTCTCACTTTCCCTCTTACTGCCTCTCTATTTCTGATGATCACACATGTCCTATGGCACAAAAACTTTAAAAAAAATTAAAAATAAAAGAATATACTTCTGGGCCAAGCCAGCAGGCTGATGACTAAGATGGCCATATCCCATATTGTTGAGAGCATGGTTTGAGTCCCAGACCAGTAGTTTGAAAAGCATTCTAGGGGGACCAACAGTTAGCGTAATGGCTATGTCGTTGTACTCTCACGTAGTCGACCACACTTCGTGTCCTGGACCCGGTGGCTTAAAACTCACACCGGCACATGTGCGTGCATGCCCAAGATCCCGAGAGGAGAACGGAGGACAAGGGATTGTGGTGTGGCCATCCCCCTGGGGCGTGATTTCTCACTTTCTGTCTCTCTGTCTCTGTCTGGTGAGCGCACATGCCCTATAGCAAAAATCTCTTAAAAAAAAAAAAAAAGAAAAGAGAAAGAAACATTCTAGGCAACTATGTGTGCCCAAAATCCCAAAAGGAGGAAGAAATGGAAGAGAAGGAATGTGGCATTACTGTTCTTCAAGAGAGGCATTTTCTTACTGTGTTTCTGGTAAGTGCATCCTCTGGCAAAGTTAAAAGAATATGCTCCTTCTTTGCGTGAATACTTTAAAAAGTCACTTGAACAAGTTACAATGAAATCTCACTCTGAAGTCACAATGGTATATATATGTAGTTTCAGCTATTTAGGAGGCTAAGACAGGAGTATTGTGACACAGTGAGATCTATCTAAAACACCACACACCAACACACACACACACACACACACACACACACACTCAATGATGTTATTCCATTATCTGCCCACTTTCTGGGCATGAGGTCATAGATGAGAAAACATGAACAGTGCTAACTATCCTTTTTTTATTGCTGAGTAGTATAGGTAAACTGAGGATGGCAAGGAAATTTCTTGGCAGAGTAGAGAAAATTTCTTAGAGCTCACGGGAAGAAAGACAGTAGATTAAGGAAAGCAAATTTCATGGAGGGTACAAAGTGGTCAAATAAGCAATTTTATTAAGTAAATTATGGTCATGAAGCCTTCTCACCACCTTAAAACTGAATCCTCAGTAAAATGTCTATACTATTATCTACATCTGTAGCTTTTTTATCTACAGCTATAATTTTTTTGAATTGCCAGAGGATACTTGTGATACCAGAGAGAGAGGAAGAGTGAGAGAGATCCAATGGGATACGGTTATGCCACAATCCTTTTCCCTCCACTTCTCCTTTCTGTCAGGATTTTAGGCACACAGGCATGCACACCTGATATGTTTCCAAAGCCCCTAGGACCAGGACTCAAACTGCTTTCAGTCACGTGAGACTCAGCTCTCAGTGCACAACGCTTAACCATTGCCCTAGTGGCTGGCCCATACAGATTGTTGATTTAAAATTTTGGAGACAGTGAAGCAAAGTTGTGTGAGAAGCATAGCAGACACAATAAACAAGAAGCTAGTGTGTCAGGACATAGAAGTCCTGATGTTAAGCAATAAAATTTCCAAGGAAAATCCAGAATACCTACACTTTTTTATACTTGTTTTCTAATATGTAATCAAACATGAATACTCATGTTTAAAATAATAATACTAATGGTAATGTCATAAATATCTTTTTCTCAATAGCATTTTTCTTAAAATATCTTCCTCTTGGGAACCAGCAGTTAGCGTAATGGCTATGTCACTGGACTCCCACGTAGTCAACCGCGGTTCGCGTCCTGGACTCGGTGGTTTAGAACTCACACCAGGTGCGTGTGCGTGCATGCCCAAGATCCCGAGAGGAGCATGGAGGAAAAGGGATTGCAGCGTGACCATACCCCTGGGGGATGATTTCTCACTTTCTGTCTCTCTGTCACTCTCTGTCTGTCTGGTGAGCGCACGCACCCTATAGCGAAAACATCTCCCAAAAAAAATAAATAAATTATATATATATATATATATATCTTCCTCTTCTAACTGCCAGAACGGAAGATAAGTAAAAAGAGAAGAAACCATGAAATAAATTCAAAAGTTGGACAAAACGTTGTCATCTCGAACTTGTGTGTGTGTGTGTGTATATATATATATATAGAGAGAGAGAGAGAGAGAGAGAGCCCCATGATGCTTAGGTTAAGCACTGTGTGTAGGGAGCCAGATCCTACATGATCAACTGTGGTTCACATTCTGGTTCCCATGCTTGAAGAACTAGCTGGGCACATGTGTGTTTGTGTCCAAATTTCTGATGGGATGAAAGAGTGGATGAAAGGGGTTTGTTGGATGACCACATCCCACTAGGGAGTGCTTTCTCTCTCTGGCAAGTGCACATGCCTTCTGGAAATAAACAAACAAATTTAAAAAATTCAGTCCTGCTGGAAGTATCTGTCAAAGACTTCTGTTTCCCTAACTGAATCTGAATGAATATAATGGTATAACAGAGTGTTAAAAGAGCTCTATATTTACACAGCCCATGCTTTAATTTGCAGTTGGTATTGTAATTGCTCCTATTGTAACTGTTCTACAAAATTAAGAAAAGCAACTTTCTCCCTGCTATCATAATTTATTCAATTCTATTAATATTGAGGAAGCACACACTAGGCAATGACATTACTTATTCCATTTATGAAAAACTTTACCACCATGGGGTATAAAATTCTACAATCTGAGATATTCAATAACCATCAATAAAACCTAGAAAGCGTACATTAAACCAATCCAGCAAAGAGAACTTCCTTAGAGAGTAACTTAAATTAGATTTGCACTATAAACTATAGTCACCTTGTGGTCATCTTTCTCTTTTTTTAAGTTTAGTTATTTATTTATTCCATGAGTGGGAAATACAGAGAGAGAGAGAGAGAGAGGGAGAACCACCAACAAGATCCTGATGCCACGCTCCACCCCAGCCTTCAGCTGATCACGGGCAAGCAGTATATTCAATTTGAACTGGGGACTTTTCCAAGAGGGCTTGCCTCACAGAGCATCTCATGTTACTGCTACACCACTGTCTAGCCCCAGTATGTGGTCATCTCAACAAACAGGGAAGTCATGTAAACTTTTTTACCCACCCTTAAGCTTCGCTCACTCCCTTTTTTGAATCATTTATCTCCTCTGAAATTTCCATTCCACTCCATATAGTACCTACATTTCTATCATCTTTAAGAGCACATATGAAGTCTTACCTCCTCCAGGGAGATTTCCAAGGCCTACTAGCAAAGCTTCAGCTGCTGTTTTATATTCCATGTCCGATTCTTTCTTATATGGCACTAAATTCCTACTGGTTTTTCTTCCTGAATATAGAAACTAACACATTGTACTTCTTGACATTTATCCAGAACGTACACTCAAGGCATTAAGGACTGGGATCTTTGGTTTTGTTTTGTGCTATGTCACTTATTTGTTTATTTGGCCATTGCTTTATCTCCAGTACTTAACAATGTACTTGATATTTGTAAGGTTCTCAATAAATATTTGTTGGACAAATAAGTTGTGCTGCCAACAGATAGTGGGCCACCAAAACTCCATTCACAGTAGAGTTGTTTATGGGACTAAATTTTCTGCCTCTTTGCATGTTGGAGTAGTCATATGTCTAGTTCTTACCAGTAGGATATAAGCAAAAGTGAAACATCTGTCCTACCTGGGCTTGAGTATCTGAAACTGGTCCCTTATCCTTCCAATGGCTGGAAACAAAGAGATCCAAGGCTATAGGTGGTTATGAAGCCATAAGGCAAAAAAAGCACAAATTCCCAAGTAACTATGTTGTGGGGGAAGGGCTGTTTGCCCATTGAGAAAATCCATATTGAACACTTAAAGAAGTGAAATAAATGTATTCTATGATCTATACAAAAATCTGCATAAGGCTGTTTATAGAAGTTATGCTCATAATAGCCAAAAACTAGGACCAACCAAATGTTCATTAACTAATAAATGAATAACCATATTTCAGCATATTCATACAACAAAATACTGTCCAACAATAAAAAGGAATGTACTAATACTATATAGATGAACCTGGATGAATTTTAAAAAGTATTATGCTGTATAAAAGAAGATAGACACATTAAAAAGGAATATAGTTAATGATTCAATTAATATAATATTCTAGAGAAGCCAAAACCATAGGAATAGACATCAGAGTAATGGTTGTTTGGTTCTGGGAGTGGAAGGAGGGGAATACTCCAAAAAGCCACAAGGAATTTTGTGATGGAAATGCTCTCTATCTTGTGGTAGTAGGTACTTAACTGCAAATATTTGTGAAAGTTCATTGAACTGTACACTTAAAAAGTGTGAATATTATTATATATAAATTATTTCTCAATAAGCCTGTTTTTTGTTTTGTTTTGTTTTGTTTTTAAGAAAATCTTCACCATTAAGACATTAGAATCTGGGCCAGTTAGTTAAAACAGTTGGATCCCACCTGGCTAATTGCACAGTTTGAATCCCAAATCCAGTGGCTTGAAAAACACATGGATGCATGTGTGGGCATGCCCAAAATCCCAAGAGGCGAACGAAGGAGAAGAGATTGCAGTGTGGCCATTCTCCATGAGGGGTGCTGTATCTCTGTCTCTTGTCTCTCTGGTGAGCACACACACCCTATAGCAAACAAACAAAAGATATTGGAATCTTGAAGATTATTTGGTGCATAATTACATATGTTCATGTTATCCTAGCTAATACATGAAAGAATAGAGAATAAAATCAACCCCATGGCAGAGGTTGATTTTGCATGTTCCATGAAGACTTGCATGTTTCAGGGCTCAGGAAAAATTGGTTGAAGTAAATTTAATTTCTCTCCCACAATTTTTACATTCTGTAGTTTACCTACAATCATTTATATATTCATCCATCCATTTCCTCCTATCATTGCACACCATAAAACAAAAGCTGCCAAGATCCATACTCTGCAAACACATTTTCAAATACTTTCCATGCAAGTAATCAGGCATTGGTCTGTTTTATTCATAAGGCGATTTTTCTTTCTAGCTACTGGAGCCACTTAAACATTTAATATCCATAAAACTGCTTTAATTTTTTAAGAATACAAATGGGGATTCCATAGCACTGAATAAGGAATCATTTGGTGTCATAGCAACAAGCCACAAAGTGCCATTCAACATTTACTCACGGAGGGTGGTTCTCAGTTTCACCTTCTTGATCAATCTTCTTACTCACAGATTTAGAACCCCAGGCTTCCAATGCTCCCACCCTTCCACCTTGAAATGATCATTTTCTACCTCAAGAGAACTTAATATTCCTAATATTTCACTGAATCCATTTCCCAAAGTTAATCAGAACAAATGAAAATGCACAAAAAAAAAAAGAATATAAGAAGCAGATTTCTCTATGTCTCTTAAATATACTCCCCAGAATAGGCAGAGCTGGAATATTAAAGTATAATAGTTTGGGAAAAAGCTGTCCAAAAACTTTGGAATCAGACAGATGTCCATTAAAATCCAACCCAGCTTACTAGTTCTCTGTTATGAATATATAACTTACTTTCTCTGAGCCTTATTTTTTCATCTATAAAATGATATGATCAGGACCAGACAGTGGCACAGTGGTGAAGAGGTAAAGAGTGACACTCTTGTGAGGCAATCTCAAATGGTAAGGTTCCTGGTTCAAGTCCAGAGACCTCCCTGAGTACACAGGGTATTCTTGCCAATAATTCAGGGCTTGTTGAAGGCAGGGAAATGGATCACAACATCCAAGACTTTGTTATGGGTTTTGGCTTTCTCACTCTCTCTGTCTCTCTCACTCATAAAAGAAATAAATACACAAACTTTTTAAAAGATGACATGATAAACTGGTTGACAAAGAGGTTAAGGGATTTATATGTTATCCCTCCCAATAGCTGCTGCACTGACAAATAAAACCCAATGGAGAAGCAATGCTTATCACAAAGTATTGATTTTAAGAATAGTCTAGAAATTAACTACTTCCACATCATTTTTTGCACTAGAAGTAGAGACATGAGTTAAAACCTAAGCATGAGTTGTACTTGATCAGGACAGAGACAGAGAGAGAGAAAGGAAGTGAGAAAGCAACCCACTAGGTTTGGGACTCAAACTACAGTCAGCCATGTGGGTTCCAGCACCCCTAACCACCATGCTATTTGCTGGCCCCCATGATGTATTTTTCTATGCAAAAATGCCTTCTGACTTTCCTGATGACCTACCCAATATTTATCTATTTACCTATTTAATTTTTGTACTTATGTATGGATTTTGGGATTTTTTTTCTTTTTCTTTTTTTCCCCAGTTCTGTGAAAAAAAAAAATGCTGTCTGTGTTGTTTATAGTGGTAACCCCAGCCCAGCACAGCACAGAGTAGGTGATTAAAGTCACTAAATGTTGTTGAATGAATTGAGATTCTGATTCTGGTCTTACCTCACCATAACAGTTATCACCCCAATGAGCCTTAGTTTCCTCTTATGTAAAGAGATTATTTAAAATGTACTTCTAGCTTAGATATGCAATAGTTATAGCTTCTAAAAGTGAACAGGGCCTTAAGGGGTCTTCTAACTTAATACCATTCTTGCTGTCTCCGCTTTCACCCTTAGCAGGAGGGCACTTAAACCTCCTATGATAAATTTTTGCCCATCTTTTTGACAGATCAGATGCAAATGACATTGGGTGATATTTCTGTGTCTCCCCTTATATACCATTAATAATTTCCTACCTTATAAACCAAGTACAGTGCATACTAACTGAAATGTCAAAATTGACATAATCAAGATTATAGTTTCTTTAAGAAGAGAGTCAAATACCTCAGAAAGAGTAATTTGTATTCTGGGGTTGGCCACAGTCCTAGAGATACTGTACACTGCCTTGACATTATCAGCGGTATATAGAAGTAAAATCTGTCTCCCAAGGCATATTTTCACTCTGGTCAGACAATTAATGAGAGAGGCTATTAAAGCTAATCTATGGTTGTTAACATTTGAAAAGGAGCTCCCTGAAAAATGGGCTAAGAAAGTGTCTTTAGCTAAAATAGAGAAACCAAATTTGGTGATGGCACTTTTACCCACTTTGGATGGATGATGGACAGATAATGTGAATAGATGATGGATGAATCAGTAATGGGGACAAATGACAAGAGAGAATTGTCTTCTATAGCAGAATTACATTCTTGGGGACTTAGTCTGACTTAAGGAGTACATCTGCTTTGTGGGTGAATTACTTACTCATTCAGAGGATCAGAGGAATACAATTTTTTTTAAAGTTAATGCTAATTAAATAAAGGGTGGCTTCTTCCCCTTCCCCCCATAAGGAAGTTGCTTCCTTGAGTTCTTATGACAAAGAAGTTAATGGAAAGTTCAGTTAAAATTACTAAAATGTCCCAATTGGATGATAGTATGATTATTAGCATGGTTCAAGAGTAAGATAAAGGTATGAGGACAGGGATCAGAACAGATAGAGCAAAGTAAGCATGAGAATTAGGCTAGGATGGACTACAATGGTCAAGAAATAGTTGCACTCGGGAACTAGCAGTTAGCGTAATGGCTATGTCGCTGGACTCCCACACAGTCGACCACGGTTCACGTCCCGGACCCGGTGGCTTAAAACTCACGCCGGGCGCGTGTGCGTGCGTGCCCAAGATCCCAAGAGGAGAATGGAGGAGAAGGGATTGTGGCATGACCATCCCCTCTGGGGGGTGATTTCTCGCTTTCTGTCTCTATGTCTCTCTCTGTCTGTCTGGCGAGCGCACGCGCTCTATAGCGAAAATCTCTCAAAAAAAAAAAAAAAGAAAAAGAAAGAAAAAGAAATAGTTGCACTCTAAACTTCATTTTGTTTTTTCACTTACGCAAGTTTGTTTGGGAACTAGAAAGTGTTTCAGGATATATGGCCTCCATTTAGCCACTTTGAGATTCAAGATTCTTGGATTGGATGGCTCTGCCATCCCTACATGACAACTCCTCAGTCATCAGGGCAGAAAAATAGGGAATAAAGAACTAACCATTGCTGAGTACCATACAAGATAACTTTGGAAAAATCAAGACACCCCATGCCCAAGCCATCTTACTGAGAAGCTGTTCAGTCCCTAAATTCAATTACATCACTCTGAAGGATCTTGTACCCCTAACTCTTCATGCAATGATGAAAATAAAATCAACCTGTATGAACGAAAATCTCTCAAAAAAAAAAAAAAAGAAAAAGAAAGAAAAAGAAATAGTTGCACTCTAAACTTCATTTTGTTTTTTCACTTACGCAAGTTTGTTTGGGAACTAGAAAGTGTTTCAGGATATATGGCCTCCATTTAGCCACTTTGAGATTCAAGATTCTTGGATTGGATGGCTCTGCCATCCCTACATGACAACTCCTCAGTCATCAGGGCAGAAAAATAGGGAATAAAGAACTAACCATTGCTGAGTACCATACAAGATAACTTTGGAAAAATCAAGACACCCCATGCCCAAGCCATCTTACTGAGAAGCTGTTCAGTCCCTAAATTCAATTACATCACTCTGAAGGATCTTGTACCCCTAACTCTTCATGCAATGATGAAAATAAAATCAACCTGTATGAAGGATATACATGTGGACTTCCACATTTAAATGCAATAGAAGGGAATAGAGATAGTTAACTCTTTCATGGAGCTCAGTCACCTAGGTTATGAGGGGAGAGGTAATTCATGTTGGCGTCTGGTGGAGAAGGTATAAATCACTATACTAATACTTAGCTTGGCTTAAATACTGAAAGACCCAGACTTCTATTCATCAGGAATGTTCCCGACAGAGTTGAGTTACATCTCTGACATCTCTTTCTACCTCTCTAGCAGGAAGATGTCATTGGTCCCAACATAAAACTCAGCCACTCCAGGCTAAAGTGCATACACGATCCTTGTCTGAAGGATCCACAAAGACCAGGACCCATGGAGTAATGTCTGTCTATCAGCAAAGCCAGCCTCACAGCTTGTCTGGTAAGTATTCAGTACAGCGCTAGCACAAGACCCTCCTGAAATAATAGCTCACATGGAAAGCTATTTTTAATGACCTTTAATTATTTTAGATAGAGTCTTATCAGATCAAAATCCTCCTTCCTTGGGTAGGACTACAGGCAGACTACATTTTTAGAAGATTAGACAAGATCTTCTACATTGCCCAGGCTAGATTTGAACTTGCAGTTCTTCTTCTGCTTTCTGAATCACAGGAATTACAGGCTCATCCCACCACACCTAGCCTCTGGGCTAGACCAGGCATTAAACCAGGGCCTTCTATGTGATCTTAGCCTACAGATCACAATGTCTTAGCAGCCTATGTCACCACAACTGGAACTAACACTTAATCCTCTTCACAATCTTATGAAGTAAACGCAACTACTATTTTCATTTTATAGTAAGAAATAAGCAAAGAGAGGTTAAGGAACATATTAAAAATAGTACAGCCACTAAATAGAGGATCTAGAATTTGGAACTCAGCAACTTTGCTCACATCACTACTGCTCAAGAATTTGGCCCTGCTTTGAATCCCATGCCAAGTGTCCTAGACCTTTTCAGACTGGAGTCTCACCTTGGATCACTGAGAACTTCAAGTGGTAATAGACTGGGTCCCTGTCTCCTTTTGGAAAACCTCCTTAGTGCTGACCATTTGTTCAGTTTTCATTTGGAATTTAAAAAAAATACTTTCTGTGTTGCAGATTCCTAAGGTTAACCCCAAGACCAACAACCCTCTAGAAAGACTTCTCAAAAGACAGCAGAAAGTCATACTCATTATTATGTTTTACTACAATGAAAAGACACAAAATCAACAAAGAGGAAAAGTGCATGAGATAAAGTCCAGAGACCAGCTGCAAACTTCCAAGGTCCCATAAAATCTCATAAGGATATGCTTAATTTTTCCAGTGTTGAATTGTGACAATACATGTGAAATTCTGCCTACCAAAGACAACATCAGTGACCTAGTGCCCAGGAACTTTTGTTGGGGGATCTTTGCACAAGCAGCTCTCTACCTAACGTCACCCAAATTCCAAACTCCCAGAAGAAATACAAGGGTTAAGTATAAGTCACATCATTTACATAAGCAATGTAAACACAATGAGCTACTCAGCTCTGGGAAAGGTGGTGCCTCTCATCAAATCCAAGTTTCCAGAAGCCACCCAAGGGACAATCCTAGAAACAGGATTTTCTAACAATAGCAATGAAACTTTCTCTGTCAACTTTTCTGTACACTTCCTATCTGTTAGACACTATTCTAAGTAATTAGTTACAACAATTTTTTTAAGTATGTGTCTTTTCTATGTATCCATTTTTTGTCTTTTTTCTTTTTCATAATAGAGTGTATGCGTGCACATGAAGAAAAGAGAGAGAGAGAAGAGTACCCTTCACAGGAGTCTGGCCATGCCATGATCCCTTTCCTCTAGTCCTCCAACCGTCAGATCTTGGGTACTCATGCACAAGCTCAATGTGTTTCTGACTGACCAGGCCAGGGATTTGGAACCATGAACACCACTTAGGATCCATCTTCTTCTGAGCAACATATTACCATTGCATCACGAAGCCAGCCAAGATTTCTTTTTAAAGCATCCTCTATATACCAACCATGGTGTCAAATGCTGGGAATACAGTAAAGAAAAAAAAGAAAAGAAAGAAAGAAATCACCACCTAGTGAGGAAAATAAATTCCAAAGAAACTATGCATATATAATAGAAAATTTTCTGAAGAGACCTCCAAATCAGGATGAGGAAATAGAGAGGATGGAGAAACACTCCAGAGAGAGTAGTCAAGAAAGGCTTTGATAATGTGGATGCATGTGAGTAGAGAGCTGATTATGAAGAAGAGGATGTCATGTGACTCTCAGTGGAAAGAGCTTTGCACACAAAGGGAAAAGGAAGAGCACAGCCCTTGAAATGTGTGGGGAAAAGAAGCATAGAAACCCAGTGTGGTAGAGTGATAGTGAGTGAAACTGAAAAGGCAAAATAATATTCAATGGCCTTCCTTGGCTAGTTAGCCTCTACAATCTGGCCCCTGCCTAAGTGTGGCAGGATGTTATCAGCAGGTTGAGAGACAGGGCAGCATGGTCTAGTTTATACTTTTAATAAAGAGTGCAAGATGCTTCTTACCTACAAGGGGCTCTTAGACTAGTAGATGGAACTGGTATGTTAATTAGTGAAGGCAATATAGTGAGCTATACTTTAAAAGAGAGGTAGGAAAAGAACAAAAATGAAGAACCAATACTATCTTACTTAAAGAATTTAAAGCTTCAGAAATATTTTTTAAAAAATATATTGGCATAAAGATTGTCTGTGGCTGAAAGAAATAGATTAGCCTAGAATGAGACCCATGTTTATACGAATAACTGATTTTGACAAACAAGATACTTTAGTGAAGAAATGATATTATATTCAGCAAATTGTGGTGAAGCAATTATATATTCACATGTAAAAAATTTAATTTCGATTCATGTCTGGTACCATATACAGAAATTAAATAACTTGTAGACCAAAACATAAAATTTCACTTAGAAAAATATAATAATTCTAGAAGAAAATATTTGTATCCTTGGTTTAGGCAAAGATTTCAAAGAAACATTGCTAAAATCATAATCAATAAAGTTCAAATTGATAAGTATGACTTCATCAAAACTTAAAACTTCTTTCTTCAAATGATTCTATTAAGATAATAAAGCATTGGGACCAACAGATGGCACAATGGTTACATTACTGGACTCCCATGGAGTTGACCATAGATCGAATCTTGGACCCAGCAGTTTGAAATTCACGCTGGGTGTGTGTGCGTGCTTGCCCAAACTCCTGAGAAAAGAATGGAGAAGGGATTGCAGCATGGCTATCACTTCTGCCGGTGATTTCTTGCTTTCTGTCTCTGTCTCCCTCTTTCTCTCCAGTGAGCACACATGCCCTATAACAACAAAAAATAAAGCTCTCTAGAAAATAATAATAATACACACAAATTGGGAGAAAATAGTTATCATATCTGTGATTTTGAAAATTTGAATTAGGAATATATAAAGAACTCTCAGAACTCAATTAAAAGGAAGGAAATAACCAAATTTTTAAACATTGGCCAAAGGGTTCAGGCAAGTGACATGAGGGTTAAGGTGCTATATCCCACATGGCTGACTCCACAGCTGTTAGGCCGAATAGGCAAAATCACCGCCATGTTAGGGAATGCTGGGGAAGTTAGCTTAATCACTACCCTGTTGAGTCTTCAGGGACGGAGCCCACTTTGTTAGGGCCTCAAGGACGGGAACCAGGAGTCTGGGAACTCTCAGATAAGTGGAAAACGGGAGGGCCCAGCACCTCCGAGGCAAGGTCATCCAAATGCGGAGAGCCCTTATCTAGACCTGAGCAGGGGGTGAAAGCTGGACCCTCGCTTCTCATACCCCCCCTTCCTTTGTGTGTTACAGAAAACATCCTGAACTATAAAAGATCCCTTTATCTTAGGCTGGGGGTCCTTGTGAAGGCCCGCTGCGACGGGCTGAAACTTGGACCCCAGCTAGCTGGAAAAATAAAAGCCTCTTTTGCAGTTGCATTGTCGCTGTCTTTTCTGTGTCTCCATCAGTTAGACCAATCTCTGGACCCTTACAAGCTAAAGTCCTGGACCCTATGGCTTGAGAAACACTCTGAGTGCCTGTACATGCATACCCAAAATTCTCAGAGGATAATGGAGGAGAAGGGATTGCAGCATAGTCATTTTCCCAGGGAGTGATTTCTCACTTTCCCTCTCTATTTCTCTCAGGTGAGTACACAATCTTTATGGCAAAAATCTGGGGAAAAAAGGCTAAATATTTTAACAGATATTTCAATGTACAAGACATGTAAATGGCAAATAAAGATGAAAAGAAGCTCAATATTTTAAACACAATGAGATACCATTATACAACTATGATAATGACTGAAATGTAAAATGAACAGTTTTTTTTTTTCAAGTTTTAGCAAGGATGTGGAGTAATAGGAATTCTCACACACTTCTGTTGAGGATGCAAAATAATACAATCACTTGAGATAGTTTCACAGTTTCTTAAAAACTTAAACATATATATACCAAATGATTTACTTCTACTTCTAAATATTTACACAAGAGAAATTAAATCATATATTCTTATATACAAATGTCCTGAAAACTTTATTTGGAGGATCCCCAAGTGGACACAGCCCAAATGTTCATTAGTAAGTGAGTGGATAAACAAATTGTAGCATAACATATAAAATAGAATACTACCCAGAAATTAAAAATAATGAACTATTATTACATGCAATAACATGGCTAATTCTCAAAATAATCCTGGATAAAAGAAGCCAAGAATAAAAAGAGTATACATTGACTAATTTCATTGTATGCAGCTCTAGAAAGTACAAATTAATTTGTAGTGACAGAAAGCGAATAAGTGGTTACTTCTGAGAAGTGGCACGAAGGCGATAGGAAGGAGATACTATTTTGAAAGTGGTGAATTCATCGTTTGGTCATTGTGATGGCTTCATAGTGTGTATATACATGATAAATTGTATGGCAATTATGCCCCTCAATAAGGCTGTTGAGACAGAGAGAGAAAAGAAGGAAGAGGAAGTAGGTAATGTATTTAATGTGAGAAGAACAGGCAGAAAAATGCCCTGAATGGATGCCTATTATCTGATTCCTGGCTCTTAATTCAACATGGTGCAACTGCCTCAAAAACTGTTCATTTCCCCCAATGCTTCCATGTTCCTATCTTTTGAAATAATATGCATCTTCATCTCCTTTCCCAAACATTAGGGTCTTATTTGAATATATAGGTACCAATCATCCTAGACATAGCTTAACCAGCTGCCAACAATATCCTTTTCTGAATTCCTATTTAAAAAGTATACTTTAGGAGTCTGGTCTGGGCAGGCTTTAGGGTGAGTTGGTGCTCGGGGCCTGGGAGCAACTTTGAAACTTTTGGACTCTGTCACCCACCAATCCAGGGGCCTGGCCTTACCCTACCTGTCTGCCAGGAGTTTTGAGCCCAGTCTGGGTAGACTCTAAGGTGAGTCTGCTCTTGGAGTCTGGAAGCAACTTTGAAACTTTTGGTATACCAACCCACATGCTGTACAAAAGCAAAGCATGTGACTTGATCCTCTTCACCAAGTTATTGCTCCTTAGCTTGCTACCATCTCATCAAGAACTGAATGTTTGGTAAAGGAGCCAAACACCTGAAATTACCCATAACTGCTATGACCTGAGAGACAGACCCCTCCATCAGGAATACATCTGGGACTAAGGCTGAAATGTCCTCTACCAGCATTACAGCATCTACTCTAATAAATAGGAAAAAGTGAATACTGCATCACATGGCTAGAACCTGCACAGATTCCAAAGAAACATGAGGATAAAAAGTGGCAGCTTTTCCCCAGGTGAGTGTAGCAGTCCCTAACCAACAGTGGATAGCACAGAGAAATACACAGAAATGTCAGAAAATGAATTCTGAATTTTCACAGAGACAAAATTCAATGAGATGCAAGAGAAAACAGACAATAAGTTCCAGGAATGAGAAACTCATTTCAGGACATGGAAGAGGAATTTCATAAAGAAACAGACACCCTAAAAAAGAATCAAACAGAACTTCTGGAAATGAAGAATATAATATAAGAAATTAAAATCTCCCTGGATAGCATTAACAGCAAACTGGACCATGCAGAAGAAAGAATTTCTTGCCTTGAAGACAAAGTCTCTAGCAGAGAGCAAATCACCAAAAAGAAATAAAAAACAACCAAAAAGAAAAAAAAACGAGGATAACATACAGGAAATTCTAGACACCATGAAACACCCAAATACCTGAATAGTGGATATTCCAGAAGATGAACAATCTGCTAAAGGCACAGAAAACCTCTTTCATGAAATACTACCTGAAAATTTTGCAAATATAGAGAAAAATGGAGAAATTCAAATTCAAGAAATAAAAAGGACCTTCGATAAAATCAACACAAAAAGATCATCCCCTCAGCATATCTTAGCCAGATTGGTAAAAATTAAAGACAAAGACACTATTCCACTATTCTAAAAATGATAAAGGAATGGGACCAGCAGATGGCATAATGGTTACATCACTAATTCCCACGTTTTTTACTGTGGCTCAAGGCCCAGGCCCGGCGGGTTAAAACACACTGGGTATGTGTGTGTGTGTACATGCCCAGACTCCTGAAAGAAAATGAGGAAGAGGGATTGTGATATGGCCATTCCCCCCTGGGAAGTGATTTCTTGTTTTCTGTTTCTGCCTCCCTGGTGAGTGCACATGCCCAATAGCAAAATTCTCTCTTAAAAAAAATTATAAGGTAGAAACAGCAAGTTACTTATACAGGTTATTCCATTAAGCTAACATTAGACCTCTCAATAGAAACATTGCCAGCAAGGAAGCAATGTGAAAATGCATGCAAAACAGTAAAAAAAAAAAAAAAAAATTTGAATACCATATCCAGCAAGATTACCCTTCAAAAGGCAAGAACTAATAAAAGTACTCTCAGATAAACAAAAACTTAAAGAATTCGCCAACAATAGACCAACTCTACAGGAAGTACTGGGGGAAGTTATCAGGATAACTAAAGAAAGACTAGGAGAACAAAAACAGCTGAGAAAATGGCTAACAAAATGACAGGAATGAATCTATAAATATCGATAATAACATTGAATTATACCAGATTAAATTTTTATTAAAACACAATAGACTGGCAGAATGGATATAAAAACAGAAGCCGTCTATATATGCTACTTACAAGAAACACACCTCACTGATAAGGACATACAAAGACTGAAAGTGAAGGGCTGAAAAAAGATATTCCAAGCAAATGGAAACCAAAAAAGAAAAGCTGGAGTAGCCATACTGGTATCTGACAAAACAAACTTTAAGATGAAAGATGTAACAAAAGACAAAGAAAGACATTATATAGTTGTTCACTAAGAAGGTATAACACTTGTAAATATCTACGCACCCAACATTGGAATACCTAAATACATTAAAGAGAGACTGTTGGAACTCAAGGGAGAGAGACAGACTGCAACACAATATTTGAAGGGAATCTCAACATTCCACTGACTCCTCTGGACATATCATCTAGACAAAAACTCAGAGAGATACAAGATTCAAGTGATACCACACATGAAATGGACTTGACCAGACATATAGAGTACTTCACTGAACTACCACAAAATACACATATTTATCACCCCCACATAAAATATTTTCGAAGATTGACCATATGATAGGACACAAAACAAGCCTTTACAAATTCAAAGGTATAGACACTATATCTAGCATCTTTTCTGACCACTATGGAATCAAACTGGAAATCAACTATAGAAAGAGCCCTCAAAAATTCACAAACACATGGGAAAAAATGACACTCCTCCTAAATGACTTCACAACAATAGAGAAATTAAGAATAAAATCAAAAGATTTATAGAAACAATAATAATGAACAAACAATTGTTTATAACCTATGGGGCACAACCAAAGCAGTTATAATAGAGAATTTCATAGCAACTAGTGCCCACAAGAAAAAAGCAGAAATATGGCAAATAAACAAACAAGTGACAAAATGCAAGTAATTGTAAAAACAAACAAACAAAAAAACCTAAAAAATCCAAGAGAAAAGAAATAATAAAGATTTGAGCAGAATAAATGAAATAGAGAATAAAAATAAATGAAATCAAAAGCTGCTCCTTTAAGAAGATAAACAAAATTGACACTTCATTAGCTATATTAATCAAGAAAAACAGAGAAATATTCAGATAAATTAAATCAGCAAAGGAACAGGTTTATTACAACATTTGTAACAGAAATACAAAATATCATCAGAGACTGTAAGAAACTATATGCCAACAAAGAGAAAACCTAGATGAGATGGAAAAATTTCTGGACATGTGTAACTTACCAAGATTGAATCAGTAAAAAATAGAAAGTGTGAATAAACATGTAATAAGCAATGAGAATGAATTAGTAATAAATAGTCTCCAAACAAGGAACAACCCAGGTCCTGATGACTTTGCTTCTGAATTATATAAAACTTTTAAAGAAGAACTAAGCCCAATTCTTCTTAAACGATTTCTAAAAATTCAAAAGGCAGGAACCCTCCAAATTGATTCTATGAAGCCTCCATCATCGAATTTCCAATACCAGATGATGAATGACCAAAAGAGAAAACTTCAGGCTGATATGCCTGATGAATATGGACGCAAAAAATTCTTAAAAAGCATATTGTATTCAACAACATATTAAAATTATTATACATTGGGACCAGCAGTTAGCATAATGGCTATGTCACTCAACTCCCATGTAGTCGACCGTGGTTCAAGTCCTGGACCCGGTGGCTTAAATTCATGCTGAGAACATGTGCGTGCGAGCCCAAGATCCCGAGAGGAGACTGGAGGAGAAGGGATTGGGGCATGGCCATACCCCCCGGGGGGTGGTTTTTTGTTTTCTGTCTTTCTCTCTCTGTCTCTCTGATGAGCGCATGTGTCCTATAGCTAAAGCTTCTCCCCGCCCCCAAACAAAAAAAATGAACATACACCATGACCTAGTAGGCTTTGTTCCAGAGATGCAAAGACGGTTGAACATAGACAAAACAACAAATGTAATACATCACATTAACAAAAGGAAAGATAAAAACCATATGATTATATCAATTGATACAGAAAAAGCATTCAATAAAATACAACATCCATTCATGATTAAGAATTTCAGCAAAATTGGCACAGAAGGGACATTCCTCAACACAATAAAAGCCACCTATGAAAATTCAATAACTGACATGGTACTGAAAGGGGAAAAGCTGAAAGCCTTTCCACTAAAAACTGGAAGAAGATGCTTCCCACTTTCTCTAGTCTTTTTGAACATAGTACTGGAAGTTCTAGCCAATGCAATTACAGAAGAGAATTTCTTTTTCTAAAAAAAGGTATCTAAATAGAAAAAAAAAAAAAGAAGTGAAATTTTCTCTATTTATAGATGATATGATTTCATACATAGAAAATATCAATAGAAACTAGTAAAAAACTACTAGAAGTGATAAATACATATAGTAAAGTGGCAGAATACAAAAATCAACCTACAGAAATGTACAGTGCTTTTGTACACAATGGACACACTGAGACAGAAATGAAGAAAGAAATCCTACATACAATAACCTCCAAACCAGTGAGATATCTAGGAATAAACTTCACCAAAATATTTCTACAAGGAAAACTATGAATCATTAGAAAAATAAATTTAAAATGATATGAAAAAAGTGGAAAAGCATCCCATGTTCCTGTATTAGAAAAATTAGCATAACCAAGATGTCAATCCTACTCAAATCAAACTATAAAACCAATAAAATTGCAATCAAACTACCAGAGATATTTCTCACAGAATTAAAAAATTATAAAATTTGTCTGGAAACATAAAAGGCCCCATAACACTGAAGCAATACTGTGCAAGGGGGATAAAGTAAGAGGCATCTAATTTCCCAACTTTAAAACATATTACAGGGACCAGCAGTTAGTGTAATGGCTATGTCACTGGACTCCCACGTAGTCGACCACGGTTCGAGTCCCAGACGTGGTGCGTGCCCAGGATCCTGAGAGGAGAATGGAGGAGAAGGGATTGCGGCGTGACCATCCCCTCTGGGGGGTGATTTCTTGCTTTCTGACTCTCTGTCTGTCTCTGTCTGTCTGGCGAGTGCATGCACCCTATAGCAAAAACCTCTCAAAAAAAAAAATATTACAACCTTGTGATACTTAAAATAGCACAAAAATAGGTAGACTGATGGAGCAGAATTAAGAAACCCTGAATAACGCCCCCAAAATACAGCCAACTGGTGCTTGACAAAGAACACAATACAATCCAGTGGGAAAAAGAAAATCTCTTGAGTAAATGGTGCTGGGAGAACTGGATATCCACCTGCAGAAGAATGAACTAGATCCTTTTCTCTCACCACTAACAAAAATTAACTCAAAATGGATTGAAAATCTAAATAAAAATCTCAAACTATAAAAATACTGGTGGAAAATACAAAAAAACTCTTGGATCTTAGAGTAGGCATGGACTTCTTAAAGAAGATCTCTGAAGCACAGGCAATAGTTCCAAAAACAGAGCAATGAGACTATGTTAGGCTGAGAAGCTTCTACACAGCAGGAGAAAAAAAAATGAGTATCCTGAGAAGACAACTCTCAGAGTGGGAAAATATATTTGCAAATTACACCTCTGATAACAACAATATACAGGGAACTAAAGTAGCTAACCCACAAAAAAAATAATCAATCCAATTAAAAGAAGGGAAAATGAGCTGAGCAGATAACTCTCTGAAGAAGACATATGGATGACCAAAAAGCATATGAAAACATGCTTGACATCTTTTATCATAAAGGAAATGCAAATCAAAACCACAATGAGATACCACTTAACCTCAGTCAGAATGGCTAAAATTAAAATTAATAATAATAATGATAATGATAAGTGCTGGAAAGTCTGTGGTGAAAAGGAAACTCCTACACTGTTAGTGGTAATGTAAATGAGTACAACCAATTTGGAGAATGATCTGGCGATTCCTCAGAAACCAATAAACAGAACTTGGGGAAACTCTGGGAGACATTGAGGTAGGAAAAAATATCTTAAGTTAGACCACCAAAGCACAGGCTCTAATCCCCAAAATAGACAAGTGGGATTACATCAGATTAAGAAGTTTCTCCACAGCAAAGGACACCATCACTAATGTGAATCAACATCACTCGGAATGGGAGAGAATTTTTGTTAACTGTGCCTCAAATAAGGGACTGATAACCAGAATACACAAGGAACTCAAGCTGTTTGCCCAGAAAAAAAAAAATTAAATTAAAAGATAGGAAAATGAGCTGAATAAACATAAGTAAGACATACAAACAGCCAAAAAAGCATATGAAGAAATGTTCAACACCCATCATCATAAGGGAGATGCAGATCAAAACAACAATGAGATACCACCTAACCCCAGTCAGACTGGTGAAGATTAAAAAAAAAAAAATGATAAGTGCTAGAGGGGATTCAGTGAAAGGGAAACACTCCTACAATGTTGGTAGGATTGTAAGTTGGTCCAGCCAGTGTAGTGAACAATCTGGAGGTTCCTCAAAGACCTTCAAATAGAAGTACCATATGACCCAGAAGTTCTACCCAAAGAACAGGAGAACTTTCAATCAGAAAAGTGCTTGCACATCTATATTCATTGCAGCCTTACTCATGATTCTAAGACATGGAACTAACCCAAATGTCCATAAATGGATGAATGGATTGAAAAAAGTGTGGCACATATACTCCATGGAATACTATTCAGCCATAAAAAACAACAAGGTCCTGGAATTTGATAGAAAGTGGATGAATATGGAAGATCTGTGGCTGAGTGAAGCACATCAGGCTATGAAAGAGAGACATTGAATGTCTCCCCTTAACATATACTGACTGTCTGCAGTCTATGGCAGAGACTGAAAGACTAGAGGACATACAAGCATTAAAAATTATTATAGAAGGACCAGCAGTTAGCATAATGGCTATGTCACTGGACTCCCATGTAGTCAACCACAGTTTGAGTCCTGGACCCGGTGGCTTAAACTCACTCCGGGCACGTGTATGTGCATGCCCAAGATCCCAAGAGGAGAATGAAGGAGAAGAGATTGCGGCATGGCCATCCCCCAGGGGGTGATTTCTCGCTTTCTGTTTCTCTTTCTCTGTCTTTCTGGCGAGCACATGCGCCCTATAGCAAAAACCTCTCAACAACAACAAAAAATTGTTATGGACAGTAGAGCCAAAGTGGAAAGGGTGGGGGAGGGGAAGAGCATAGGAAAATGAATTTGGGGAAAAAAATGGAAAAGTAAGGCATTTGTGGGGCGCGGGTATGGTTTATCATTTGTTGATGAGAACGTGTATATGTTCTCAAGTGGGTGGATAAATAAATAGAACTACCCTACAACCCAGCAATTCCACTCTTAGGCATTTGCCTAAAGCTTTAGAAAAACCCTTAGTTGGAAAAACATTTGCATATCCATGTTTATTGCAGACTTATTTTCAATTGCTAGAATATGGAATCAACCCAAATATCCAAAAATAGATGATTAGATTGAAAAAAATGTGGCATTTGTACTTTATGGAATACACTCAGGCATTAAAAACAAAAAAACAAACAAAAAAAATGAAGCCCTGACATTTGATACAAAGTGAATAAATATGGAAGACTTAATGCTAAGCAAAGCAAGTCAAATAAGGAAAGACAGACTTTCTATGTCCCCACTCAATATATACTGATTTTTTGTGCTCTATAGCAAAAACTTTAAGTTTAGAAGGTTTAGTAGTAGGGAATGGGAACCAGCAGTTAGCGTAAAGGCTATGTCGCTGGACTCCCACGTAGTCAACAGCGGTTTGCATCCCCGACCCAGTGGCTTAAAACTCACGCCGGGCGTGTGTGCGTGTGTGCCCAAGTTCCCGAGAGGAGAATGGAGGAGAAGGGATTGTGGCGTGACCATCCCCCCTGGGGGGTGATTTCTCCCTTTCTGTCTCTATGTCTCTCTCTGTCTGTCTGGCGAGCGCACGTGCCCTATAGCAAAAACCTCTCCAAAAATAATAATAATAATAATAAAAAGAAGGTATAGTAGTAGGGAAGGCAACCATAGATACTAGAGATAGTAAAGATAGTGGTAATATAGTGTTAGAATGGAGGGATGGAGGGAAAAGGTGAAAGAAAAAAACATATGTTTGATTGACAAAAAAATAAAAAGCTATTTGCTAATGATAATGTATGTAGTAATGTCTTTATCTTGACTGAGATACATGTCATTCATGCTGGAAAAAGCAATGTTGTATATTGTAAAAATATATGTGATTAGATGTAAATTAAAATTTAAAAATAATAATTTTTAAAAAGAAAGTATAAATTATTTTAAATAAAATCTCTTATGAAAAGATGCTAAACTTCAATTGTCTTTTGGATAATGTACACTTAAAAAACAATTATATACCACTGCACACTTATTAGATCATCTAAAATAAAATTTTAAAACCCTATCTAATTTCTGGCAAGGATATACAGAAATCAGAATTCTAATGCATTGCTATTGAAAATGTAAATTTACAGACAATTTGGGAGATAGCTCATAGGTTTCTTACAAAGCTCATCATAATCTTACCATAAAATCCAGCCATTGAGCTTCTCAATATTTAACCAAAATAGTTGAAAACTTAGGTACACACACACAAATAGCACATGAATGTTTACAAGCAGCTTTATTCATAATTTTCCAAACATAGGAGCAACCAAGATATCCTTCAATAAATGAATAAACAAAGAATACTATTCAATAATTTTAAAAGCTTAAGCTATCAAGTCACACAAATACTTGGGTAAGTCTTAAATGCACACATTTGGTGAAAGAAACTAGTCTGAAAACTGTATATTGTATGATTCCATTTATATGGCATTCTATAGAGGTATAAGGGCAGTACTAAGGGCTCGAGGGGAAATGGAGTTGAATAAAGAAAGCAAAGGGAATTTTTAGGATAATGAGAGTACTGTATATGCTGTGGATTCATGACACTATGTATTTTTCAAAACCTATAAAATTTAAGGCACAAAGAGTAATTTTTAATGTAAATCAATAAAAAATAATTTGAGATGTTGTGAGATCCAGGGATGGAAAACAGGTTGTGACCTAAAAATCTGTGTAACAAATATATGAACCAATCTCACTAAAAACAATGAAAGCAAAAGGTGCTGACCTAAGTATGCTGGAAATTAGTGGAGTGTGTAAGACTAAAAGCAAAAGGGACTGTGTATTAGCACAATACTTAAACTGACATTTTATTTCCAATGGAAGTACGGATTAACAACTCTCAAACTATACACATGTGCTGGAACTGAATGATTAAGTAAATAAAGGGAAGATGGTCGATGTCAGATTTCTCACTCTATGGAGGAGACTAAGGATAAGCAAAGAGAGAAGGCTAGAATAGTTCATGTGGACTAGATTAAAGTGGAAACCTTAATACAAATTCATGTTTAGCTTATTATGTATACAGATGGTTACATATAGAAATAATTACAGATGTGCATATATAAGACAGTTTAATATACTTCTTTCTGTCAGCTGAGATGACCTGGAAACAACAAAAAAACAACAAAGCCAAAAGTCAGGGCAAATGAAGCCCAGAAGCAGTGCTACTGAGATGCTGTACTTGTACTCTAAGTATTGGGACCACATGGAAAGGCTGGGCTCAATTCTTTGTTCAAATTAACAGTGTCGCACTGGCAAATATCTGTAATTCCAAAGACTAGGCATGCTGAGGCAGTAGGATCTCAAGCTTAAAAGTGGCCTGGGAAACATAGCAAGGCCCAGACTGAAAAAAGAACTGGGCACGGTGGCACACACATGGAGTCCCACCTCAAAGGCTAAGAGAGACATTGAGGCATAGAAAAACCTGTCATTTGTGGGGGGAAATGGTTCATATATATTTTGCTTTTAAGAAGGTGAAAATATAATTCCTATTCTTTTTTTTCCCAGATTTTTGCCACAGGGTGTGTGCACTTGCCAGAGAGAGAAAGAGAGAAGGAAAGTGAAAAATGACTCCTCAGGAGGGATGGCCATGCCAGAATCCCTTCTCCTCATTATCTCTTCGGGAGAAGAGAGAACATACATACTCATGCACCTGGCATGTTTTTCAAGCCACCAGGTCTGGGACTCAAATTTCAGAGTCAGCTATGTGAGATCCAACCCCTTAACCACCATGCTGGCCCATCAACTCCTACTCTTTAAGTATGGAATTTTTTTCTTTAAGTAAGTAATAATTTTCTTTCAAAAGAATAATATGGAAAGAAGAGGAAAAAAGTAAGTTTTCAGTGGAGAAACCTGACAAGCACTGTTTCAGCCAGGTGACCAAATCCACAGCAACAGGCTATGTTATAGTATGTGTTATTATGATGTGAGGAAAATGGCACTTTACTTCTGTGGTCTTCCTCCCCAAACTCCAATCTAATCATAAGAAAAACATCTGAAAAATCCTAACTGAAGGGCATTCTACAAAATACCTGACCACTATTACTCAAAACTGTCAAAGTCATAAAAAGCGAAAGAAAGAAAGAAAAGAAAGAAAGAAAGAAAGAAAGAAAGAAAGAAAGAAAGAAAGAAAGAAAGAAAGAAAGTTAGGTGAAACTAAGAAAATATGAATGAAGTATGGACTTTAGCTAATAATAATATACCAATATTGAATTATTAATTATAACAAATATTGGGCTGCTGGGGAATTCATGAGCTATTTTTCTATGCAAATGTGCATCATGATTTTCCAAACAACCCAACATATCATATTAAGGTGCTAATTATAGAGAAAATGAGGTTTTGAGTATATGGGAAATCTTTGTTCTATCTCCACAATTTTTCTTTAAATCTAAAACTATTCTAGAGCTAAAAAAAAAAAAAAAAAAAAAAAAAACTCATGCCAGGCACGTGTGCACGTGTCCAAAATCCCAAGAGGAGAATGGAGAAGAAGGGATTGAGGCATGGCCAACCCCTCTGGGGGAGATTTCTTGCTTTCTGTCTCTCTGGTGAGTGCACATGCCCTAAAGCAAAAATCTCTTAAAAAAAAAAAAAAAAAAAAGGAAGTAAAAAAGGACCTCCCCCCCAAGGAGGTGTTTTTTCTCTCTCTCTCTCTCTCTCTCTCTCTCTCTCTCTCTCTCTCTCCCTTGACTAGTGCCTGTACCCTAAGGCAAAAATAAACAAATAAATTAAAAAAAAAAAAAAAACTTTTAAATCATGTGACCTGATTCCATTGCTCAATGCTGTAACAGGCTAGGCTCTGCCCACTCACTGGGACACTTAGACCTGGCCTCAGTAGGCCTCCTCTCGTAAGTTCATCTCAGTCCATGGGAGTAACTTTGGAACTAGCAGCTGGTGTGTAAGTTCAAAGTTCACTAAGTTAAATTTCCTTAGCTTGCTTCTACCTCGTCGTGAGCTGAAAGTTTGGTAGAAGGACCAAGCACCTGAAGTTACCTTTAAATGTTCTGATCTGGGAGACACTGTCCTCCAATAGAAACACATTTGGGAACTAAGGGTGAAATTCCCTCTTCCAATACTATAGTATCTATGCTAATAAATAGGGAAAG
>NW_006159784.1:954839-974944 GCF_000334495.1 Tupaia belangeri chinensis
GGAAAGAGAATACTGCATCAGATGACAAAAAACCAACATAGATCTCAAATAAACATGAGAAAACAAGGGATAACTCTCCCTCAGATGAGCACAGTAGTCCCTCGCCAAAAATGAACAGCACAAGGAAATTCACAGAAAAGTCAGAAAAAGAATTCCAAACATTCACATTGACAAAACTCAATGAGATGCAAGAGAAAACAGAAAATAAGTACTGAAAACTGATAAAATCATTTCAGGACATGAAAGAGAAATTTGGTAAAAAGATAGACACCTAAAAAAGAATCAAACAAAACTTCTGGAAATGAAGAATACAACAAAGAATACAAAAAAAATGCTTTTCTTCCTGAAAAGCATTAACAGTAGATTGGACCATAAAGAGCAAAGAATTTCTGACCTTGAAGACAAAGTCTCCAACACAGACCACATCATCAAAAAAGATTTTTTTAAAAAAAAAGGGACAAAATATAGAAAATTCTAGAAACTATGAAACACCCAAATATCCATATAAAGGGTATTTCCGTAGGTAAGAATTTCCTAAAGCCATGGAAAACTTCTTTCATAAAATACTATAAGAAAATTTTCCAAATATAGAGACATAGGAAGTAATTCAGACCCAAGAAATAGAAAGGATTCCAAATAGAATCAACATAAAAGGAAACTCCTTCCAGCATATCATAACCAAATTGGTAAAAAATCAAAGGAAAACACACTATTCTAAAACTGGCAGGGGAGGAACATCAAGTTACTTATAAAGGTTATCCCATTAGGTTAACATCAGATTTCTCAATTAAAACAATGCAAGCAAGGATAGAATAGGAACATGTATTCAATACATTAAAAGCAAACCAATTTCAACCAAGAATACTATATCCAGCAAGATTATCGTCCAACGGAAAGAACATATAGAAGTATTCTCGATAAATGGAAAGAATTCATCAATACTAGATCAGTCATACAAAAAGTACTGTGTGGAGGATTGTATCAAGAAAACTAAAGAGAGACAAACAGAAATAAGAAGACAGAAAACAACTGAGAAAATGGCTAACAAAATGACAGGAATAAGTCCACAAATACCAATAATAACATTGAATGTTACTGGATTAAATTATCCTATTAAAAGACATAGACTGGCTGAATGGATAAAAAAATAAAAATTAAAACAAAAAAACAGAAGTCATCTATATGCTGCTTGCAAGATACACATCTTGGGACCAGCAGTTAGCATAATGGTTATGTCACTGGACTCCCATACAGCCAACCACGGTTCGAGTCCTGGACCCATTGACTTAAACTCAAGCCAGGCACATATGCGTGCATGCCCTGGATCCTGAGAAGAGAATGGAAGAGAAGGGATTGCAGTGTGGCCATCCCCCCTGGGGAGTTATTTCTCACTCTCTGTCTCTCTGTCTCTCTATGTCTTTCTGGTGAGTGCACATGCTCTATAGAAAAAAACCTCTCAAAAAAAAAAAAGAAAGAAAGAAAGAAAGAAAGAAAGAAAGAAAAGCATCTCACTGAGAAGAACATACATAGACTGACAGTGAAGGGCTGGAAAAAGATATTCCATGCAAACAGAACCCAAAATGGCTGGATTTGTGATATGGGTATCAGACTAAATAGATTTTAAGGTGAAAGATGTAAGAAGAGGCCAAAAAGGACATTATATAGTACTAAAAGGACTTGTTCACCAAGAAGATACAACACTTATAAATATCAATACATCCAACACTGGAGCACCTAAATACATCAAAGAGAGACTGTTAGATCTACATAGGGAGATAGAATGCAACACAATAAAAGTTGAGGATCTCAACACTGTGTCCTCTGGAAAGATCATCTAAACAAAAAATAAGCAAAGAGATACAAGATACAAATAAACTTGACAGACATCTACACAGTATTTCACCCAACCACAAAACAAACATTTTTCTCACACCCACATGGAACATTTTCCAAGGCCAGCCACATGATAGGGCACAAAACAAGCCTTTAGCAATTCAAATGTAAAGAAACTATATACAGCATCTTTTCCAACCACCATGGGATCAAACTTGAAGTCAACTCCAGAAGTCCTTGAAAATACACAAACACATGGAAACTAAATAACATACTCCTGTATGACTACAGAAGAAATTAAGACTGAAATCAGAAGATTCATAGAAACCAATGATATGGTCATATTATTTTTATCTTTCCTTTTGTTAATGTAATGTATGACATTTGTTGTTTTGTGCATGTCGAACCAATCTTGCATCCCTGAAATAAAGCCTACTTAATTGTGGTGTATTATCTTTTTAATGTACTGTTGAATACGATTTGCTACTATCTTGTTGAGAATTTTTGCATATGTATTCATCAGGGATATTGGCCTGAAGTTTTATTTATTTTTTTTTGTCATGTCTTTGTCTGGCTTTGGAATTAGGATAATGGAGGCTTTCTAGAATAAATTTGGGAGGGTCCCTTCCTTTTCAATGTTTAGAAAGTTTCAGGAGAATTGGAGTTAGCTCTTCTTTAAAAGTTTTGTAGAATTCAAAAGTAAAGCCATCAGAACCTGGACTCTTCTTGGTTGGAAGACCATTTATTATTGATTCAATCTCATTTCTTGTTATGGGTCTACTCAGAATTTCTGTTTCCTCCTGGTCCAATCTTGGTAAGTTATATGTGTCCACCAAATTTGTCCATCTTATCTAGATTTCTTTCTTTGCATATAGTTGCTCATGGTATTCTCTGATATTTTGTATTTCTGTTTTGTCTGTTGTAATAATGCCCGTTCCCTTGCTGATTTGAATTATCTGGTCCTTTTCTCTGTTCTTAATTAATCTAGCTAAAGGTGTGTCAACTTTGTTTATTTCTCAAATGAATAGGCCAATATCCCTGATGAATACATATGCAAAAATTTCAACAAGATAGTAGCAAATCGTATTCAACAGTACATTAAAAAGATAATACACCACAATTAAGTAGGCTTTATTTCAGGGATGCAAGATTGGTTCAACATGCACAAAACAACAAATGTCATACATCACATTAACAAAAGGAAAGATAAAAATAATATGACCATATCAATTAATGCAGAAAAAAGAGTTCAATAAAATACAGCATCCATTTATGATTGAGATGATCAGCAAAATTGGTATAGTAGGGACATTCCTCAACACAGTAAAAGTTATCTATGATAAACCCATAGCTAACATCATACTGAATGGGGATAAGCTTAAAGCTGTTCCACTAAAAACTGGGACAAGATAAGGGTGCCTACTTTCTCCACTCCTTTTTAACATAGTACTGGAAGTTTTAGCCAATGCAATCAGACACGAGATAAAAGGCATCAAAATAGGAAATGAAGAAGCAAACTTACCTCTATTTGCAGATGACATGATTTCTATACATAGAAAATCTAAAAGAATCCACAAAAACACTTCCTGGAAGTTATAAATGAATAGAGTAAAGTGGCAGGATACATCAACATATACAAATCTATAGCTATTTTTTTATTTTGGAGATGTTTTTCACTATAGGGCGCGTGCTCTTGCCAAACAGACAGAGAGAGACATAGAGACAGAAAGCGAGAAATCACTCCCCAGGCAGGATGGTCATGCCATAATCCCTTCTCCTCCATTCTCCTCCCGGGATCTTGGGCATGCACGCACATGAGCCCGGCGTGAGTTTTAAGCCACCGGGTCCGGGACGCGAACCGCAGTCGATTATGGGAGGCCAGCGACATAGCCATTACGCTAACTGCTGGTTCCCACAAATCTATAGCATTTTTATACATCACCAATGAACAAACTAAGAACTGAAGAAAGAAATCCCATTCACAATAGCTATAAAACCAATGAAATATATAGAAATAAACCTCTCAAATATGACAAAAACTTGTGCAAGGATATCTATAAAATACTTGGGATAAAGAAATTAAATATGATGCAAAGAAGGGAAAAACATCCCAAGTCCCTGGATTGGAAGAATTAATATAATCAAGATATCAATCTTATCTAAATTACTCTACAAATAAAATGCAATTTCAATCAACCTACCAGAGATATTCCTCACAGAAACAGAAAAAAAATTATAACATTTGTCTGGAATCATAATAGGACCCATATTGCTAAAGCAATACTGTGCAAAGGGAATAAAGTAGGAGGCATCTAACTTCCTGACTTCAAAACATATTACAAAGCTGTGATAATTAAAACATCATTGCATTGGCAAAAAAAATAGACAAGTAGACCAATTAAACAGAATTGAGAAACCCCAAATAAACCCCAACATATACAGCAACTGATCATTGACAAAGGGCACAAGGCAATCCAGTAGGGTAAAGAAAATCTTTTCAGCAAATGGTGCTGGGAGAACTGGATATCCAACAGAAGAATGAAACTGGACCCTTATCTCTTACCATTAACAAAAATCAACTCAAAATGTATCTAAACATAAAACCTCAAACTATAAAACTATTAGTGGAATAAACTAGGAAATCTCTTCCAGACCTTGGAGTAGACAAAGACTTCTTAAAGAAGATCCTCAAAGCATAAACAATAGTCCCCAAAATAGACAAATGGGACTATATTTGACTGAGAAGCTTCTGCACAGCAAAAGAAATAGAGTAAGAAGATAACCCTCAGAATGTGAGAATATATTTGCAAACTATATCTCAGATAACGACTTATAAGCACAACAGACAGAAAACTCAAGCAGTTTATCCACAAAATATATATATATAATCAGTCCAGTTCAAAGATAGCAAAATTAGCTAAATAGACAACTCTCTGAGAAAGACATATGAATGGCAAAAAAAAAGGTCGGGGGGGAAACATGCTTGACATCTCTTTTCATAAGGGAAATACAAATCAAAACCACAATGAGGTATCACTTAACTCTGGTCAGAATAGCTAAAATTTAAAAAGTAATAATAATGATGATTAAGTGCAACTGTAGATACTAGAGATAGTAATAGGAGGAGGAAAGAAGGGAGGGGAACGGGGAGGATGGAGAAAACTATGTTTAGTTGACACAAAATGAAAAATGTTTTGCTGATGACAATGTATACTGTAATGTCTTTGTCTTGAATAATATGTATTGTATTCATGCTGGGAAAAGATACATTGTACACTAAAAAGATCTATAGTGATTGGACCAACAGACTGCCTAGTGGTTTACATCACTGGGCTCTCATATAGCCAACCAGAGTATGAGTCCTGGACCTAGCGACTTGAAAATCACACCGGTGCATGTGTGTGTGTGTGTGTGTGTGTTCAAGATTCCAGAAAAATTAAAGAGAAGGGATTGGAGTGTGGCCATCCCCCTGGAGGGGTGTATTCTCACTGTCTCTGTCTCTCTCTCTCTCCAGTGAGTGAGTACACTTGCTCTGAAGAAAAAATTTATTTTAAAACAAAAAGATGTATAGTGATTAAATATAAATAATAAATTAAATTCTTTTAACTTTCTAAGAAAATCACATGGCTTTGGAGTCAAATAAAGTTGAGTCTAATCTCACATCTACAAGACATTAGGCAAGAATCTTAACATCTCTGTACCTCCGTTTACAATATTTGTATAAGCTCAACCACTCCCACTCCACCTGATGATATAAGTAAATTGTCTTTGATAGATGGTGTCCAAACACAAGTCCTTTCTCTCCCTACTCCACATTTGATACCAATCACCAAGCACCAAGTGGGAAGTTATACCCATGTTTCTAACCTCTAATTAGCTTGTGGCCTCTCCCCATGCAGAATTATTATCTCCTTTATGTACAAAAGTCTAACAGAAATTAGATAGAGAATATCTGAAATATGTTGACTGAATTCTCCTGAATTAGGCCCTGAATTTTTGAATAAATGATTCTTTACAAATAAATGGGACCATGTTTCCCAAACTCCTTTAGAAAATAGCCAGATGGTCTCTCCTAACAAACACTTGCCACTCTCACACCTGGACTTCTATATATGTTCCATGCTGTCTATCCATTTTGACCCAAAAGTCCATCTCTAAATGCTTCATGGATCATGGGTATATTTCCAGCATCTCAAATGGCTCAAGGCCTATGGCATGATTAAGGCCACTGTTGGTCAATCTTTCTTTTCTGCCCTATCCTCCCTCCTTTTCTTTTTATTCCCTTTTTTGTTCTTCCATATTTCACCACCGTTAGTATCCAAACAGAACACAAAATGAAACTTTAGTTTCGAATAATTGCAAGATGGAGCAGTAATAAATAAATTGAATGAAGAAAAGATTTCTTTATTGTATGTAATGTAATTATTACTTTATAATTATATATGTTAGCTCATTTAATTCAGACCTTAGAAATAATCAATTCACTTAATTAAGACTTTGTAAATATTAATTCATTCTATCTTCACTTCATTCCTATGATACTATTATCATTTGTATTTTACAGGCGAGGAAACTGAAGGACAAAAGGCTCAATAATTTGCCCAAGTCAGAGCTAATAAGTAGCAGAGCAGAGCTGGGATTTGAACCCAGGTAATCTATCTCCCTGGCTCAGAGGTTGCAGGGAAACACTTGAAGGCCTCCAGAAATGGGAGCGGGTATTTTCTGTGTATGAGAGAGTGAGGGGATTGTCACAACAACTAAGGATTTAGTTGGAGAAGGTCAATAAACTGCAGCTCTTGGAACAGTCTTACATAATGAAGAATTTTTCTACCAACCTTGCTAATATTACACCATCTAAAAAAAATCCCTCTTGGAGCACCTGAAGACATAAAAAGAGGGGACCAGCAGTTAGTGTAGTGGCTATGTCACTGGACTCCCATGTAGCCAACTGCAGTTCAAGTCCCAGATCCAGTGGCTTAAACTCAAGCCGGGTGAGTTTGCATGCATGCCCAAGATCCCGAGAGGGGAATGGAGGAGAAGAGATTGCAGCGAGGCCATCCTCTCTAAGGGTTTCTGTCTCTCTGTCACTCTCTATCTTTCTGGCAAACATACGCACCCTATGGCAAAAAAAAAAAAAAAAACTCTAAAAAAAAAGACATAAAAAGAGCTTTATAAATATAAATTTTAATATGTTAACAGTAAGTAGTTTAATTTTGCTCAAATTTTTGGTTTCATTAAAAGGAATTCTATAACTGAAAAATCCTCCATGTTGTGAATAAATTCACTTGCACAAACTAGAAAAGGCATTAATTATGTACTTGGATACCTAGGTGCCAATTCTAGTTCTACCATTGGCTTGTTACATAACTCTGTGAAGCCACTTCTCTTCTCCCAGGTCACATGGAATTTCCTGATCCATGGGTAAAATGTTTATTCTTATTCATTTCTAAGGTACCATGAAGCTCAATACTTCCATGACTCTAAAGTCCACAAAAGGCTCATTATTCTTTCTATGCTTTAATAGGCAAATTAAGCAGTGAAGGAAGAGCACAGAAAGAAGCTAAAAACTGATAGCTGTTATCTTGCTTTTTCCTACAAATGAAATGATAGCAATGACAGAGAGACATCACCAGGAGATGAGGAAGGCAAGTGACAAGGTGGTTGTGTGCTTCTTCTGGTGGTGCTCACAGATAACTGAAGAGTAGAGCCACAGAAATGCTGAGGCACGTCAACTGACTGGGAAGGAACTTTGAAGGCAGCCATTGATTTACTCTATGAACATTTATGAAACAAACTGTATGGCAAACGCTGAGACAGGAATAGTAAGAAAAAGAGAAGACAAAGGGCTTGTCCTTGAAGTGCTCAAAATTTGTCAGAAAGGAAACAGATAAACAGTTTTATAAAACGTGACAAATGCCATAAAATACAAGGTACCATGGGTATGTACAAAAGAGAAGACATAACCCTAAAAGAGAATATACTTTCCTAGTCTCTTGATGGATGTGGGAGTCACCAGGTAGGAAGTAGAAACTGAGGCTGAGAAGGAGAGCAGAAGCATGGGAGAGCCTTCAAGGCAAGTGAAACAATATGCTGAGTCATGAGATAGTAAGGCTTGTTAGGGAGAAGATGAGCAAATTTGTTTTGACAGCAGAGTGGTGACTAAAAGATACAAAGATAAAACTGGGTGGACTGGCATAGTAGACTATGTGGTGTGAATTTACTCTGGTAGGCTACAAGGATTGCAGAGATGATTTCTAGAAAGAGAGTAGCATTAATAATCAACCTATATGCTGGGTGCCATGATCCTGGCTAGCTGAGAGGGCTGAGGAAGATCATGGTGTGAGATGTTTTTGGAGAGCTTTCTTATCTCTCTCTCTCTCATGAAAAGAAATAAACTTGAAAACAAAATTCTCTAAGAAATTAACATTTATTTAAAACTAAATCAAGGAAATATATATGAAAAAAAAACCAGAAAACATTTTCTGTATCTAAAGCCATAGGATGTTCTGCATGAAGGATGGAAGGAAGCATGATTTCAAAAAAAATCAGGAACAACACGGAGGTCAAGTGGAAACCAACACAAAAGTTTTCATGCCCCTTTACACTTAGATTCCAATAAAATGGAAGAAATGGAATTAAAGATGAACACACACAAAAAGAAAGCAAGAGGCAACCATCAGCAAATAAGAGCTATAAACAAATTTCTAAAACACATAAAAAGGATGGAAATCTCTGGATGGATAAAATCTAAAAGAGAAGCCCAGAATGAACAGAAGCTTTAACCACAAGAAAGACCATCTGCCCCACAGAAACCAGTAGATATTTCAGATTAAGTGAGTTAAGAGAATGGAGTGGGAAAGAAAAAAAAGAGAAGACACCAATTGAAACTCTTAATCTGCTGGTCACCATACTAGTCAACAATCCATGTCACCCAGAACATGCTACTACATGATACTATATCTCTAGGAAAAGCATCCACCACCATATGAAAACAATGAAAGAGAATTTCTCTCTAAAGAAAATGAAAGAACTAACCAATAAAAAACCAGGCTAATAGGGTATATTTCACTAACCTGAATAAAACCATCCTTTTTCTGCAGTTAAAGTCATAGTGTATGTCCAGCTTTTAATAAGTTCACCTTGAATAAAGATTGCTCTAGCTAGAGGCAGCCATTTGGCCCATTTTTAGCTAATGAGATATGAGGAAATTTAATGGTGCCCTCCAAGAAAAATAGTTGGTTTCCTAATTAAAGTTTCAGCTCTAAACCTCTTGTTCTTCTTCCTGCTTGGACCATATGTATGAGGGTGACTATCTTCTGGACATGAGGGAATGAGCACAGCACAGTGGCCTCTCAATACAGTGGTTTGGCATAGCACAGGGGAAGCTGATTCCATGTGGTTAATCAGGGTTCAAGTCCCAGTACTGTCAGCTTCATGCCAGATATATGCACATGCCTAGGATTCTGAATAGAAAATTAGAGTAAAAAGGATTGCAGCATGTACAGCATGGAACTCTGCTGGGAATGTCTCTCTCTCTCTCTCTCTCTCTCTTTTTCTCTCTCTCATGATAGAAAGGCTTAAACTCAAATGTTGCAAATGCAGGGGCCCCATGGACCACTCTGCTATCTCATGGTTTGAGAATTCCCACTCTCTAGGATCAGTGGGGAAAGCAACTGCCATCACATAGGATGAGTAGAACATTCTCCCAGGACACAGCAACAAATGTTTGTCAAGCACCTACAGCGTATTTGTCACTGAATACACAGAACTGATTAAGATAGCAGTCTTGGGACCAGCAGTTGGCATAATAAAGTCAACCGCTGTTCAAGTCCCAGACCCAGTGGCTTAAACTCATGTTGGGCGCGTGTGCATGCATACCCAAGATACTGAGAGGAGAATGGAGGAGAAGTGATTACGACATGGCATCCCTCCAGGGGGTGATTTCTCACCTTCTGTCTCTCTGTCTTTCGGGTGAGCATATGCTCACTATAGCAAAAATATCTCAAAAAACAAAAAAAAAAGGACAACAGTCTTGCCCTTGCAGATTTAGCATAACTGGAAAGAGAAACATTAATAAAATTTCCTTTAGGAATCTTGAAATGAATTTTACATGCTTTGGAGACCTAGGGGAAGTTCTGCTGCTCGGAGAACACTTCGTAGATGACACTTCAGAAATATTTCTTCTAACACCAGAGTCCAAAATCAAGGCAAAACTCCTGGTCAATACCTTTATCCTACACACACACACACACACACACACACCTTTTTCTAGGGTTATAATCTATAGGGTTGGCTGTCTTTATATAATTTGTGGGGTTTTTTTTTCATTTTTATTTCAGTTTTTATACATTCAATAACATTATTTAACTTACAAAGTGAATATTTCAACAGGTGAACATTTCTCCCTAGTTCAGTTGATAAAACTATAAAATATCTTCAACAGATAATACCACATTTCTTTGTCCATTAATACTTTTCCTCCCTCTTTTTCTACTAAATGTCTTTCCTCAGACCCTCTTCCTTCACACACACTATATCTGGTATTTACATCTATATACTGTGTTTCTATATCCTTTGGTCAATCAGTTTCAGTCATAGAATGTGGACACTTGGTATGTATTACGTGGGGACATTCTAGTCCTCTCCTTCATAGCCTGGCTTGCTTCAGTCAGCAGTAAATCTACCGTATTTATCCACTTCCTGTCAAAAGTCAGGGTTTTGTTTTTTACGGCTGAATAAGATTCCTTTGAATATATGTACCACAGTTTTTCTGTCCATTCATCTGTTCGTGGGCATTTGGGTTATTTTCATAACTTGGCAATTGTGAATAGTGCCACAATAAACATCGATGTGCAAGCACTTTTCCAATTAAGTATTCTTCTGTCTTTGGGTAGATACCAAGGAGTGGGACTGCTGGATCATATGGTAGTTCTATTTATAGATTTTTGAGGAATCTCCAGATTATTCTCCACAGTGGTTGGACCAATTTATATTCCCACCAGTAGTGTAAGAGAGTTCCCCTTTCACCACACCCCAGCCAGCACATACCATTTTTTTTTTAATCTTAGTCTTTCTTACTGCAGTTAGATGGTATCACATTGTTGTTTTGATCTGCATTTCCCTTACAATGACGGATGTTGAGCATTTTTTCATATGCCTTTTAGCTATTCATATGTCATCTTTAGAGAGTGGTTTCTTCAACTCATTCTCCCATCTTTTAATAGGATTGATCGTCTTTTTTTTGGAACAGCTGCTTGAGTTCATTGTGAATTCTGGTTGTCAGTCCCTTATCTGACACATAGTTTACAAAAATATTTTCGCATTCTGAAGGCTGTCAATTCACACTAATTACTGTGTCTTTTGCCATGTAGAACTTTTTATTCTGATGTAATCCTACTTGTCTACTTTGAGGATTATTGACTGTGCTTTGGGGGTCTTATTTAAGAAGTCTTTCCCTGTCAAAAATCAGTTGGCTACATGTTTGGGAGTTTATTTCTGCGGTCTCTATTCTGTTCCACTGGTCCACCTGTCTGTTTTTGTGCCAGTACCATGCTGTTTTGATTATCACAGCTTTGTAGTATATTTTTTGGTCTGGGAGTGAGATGCCGTCCACTCCACTCTCCTTACACTGGACTGCTTTGGCAATATGAGGTCTTTTATGATTCCATACATATTGCATGAATGTCTTTTCTAGATCTGTGAAGAATGTCTCTGATACTTTGATTGGGATTGCATTAAATATGTAGATTAATTTGGGTAGAATTGCTATTTTGATTATATAAATTCTTCCAATCCAGGAACATGGGATATCCTTCCACTTTTTGTGTCATTTTCAATTTCCTTTTTATCTTCTCATAGTTTTTCTTGTGGAGGTCTTTAACTTCTTTGGTTAGATTTATCCCTAAGTATCTTATACTTTTTGTGGCTATGGTAAATGGAATTACTTTTTTCAGTTCTGTCTCAGTCTGCCTGTTGTTCAAATATAGAAATGTTAGAGATTTCTGGATGTTAATTTTGTATCCTGCAACTTTACTGTATTCATATAGTACTTCCAGAAATTTTTTCGTGGAAACCATTGGGTCTTCTATGTATACAATCATGTCATCTGTGAGTAGAGAGAGTTTCACCTCTTCTTTTCCTATTTGAATGTCTTTTATTTTTTTCCTCTTTTCTGATTGTGTTGGCAAGGACTTCCAGTACTATATTGAAAAGGAGTGGAGAAAGTGGGCATCCTTGTCTTGTACCTATCTTTAGTGAAAAAGTTTTCAGCTTTTCTTCATTGAGGATGATGTTCACTATGGGTTTTTCATAGATAGCTTTTATTATGCTGAAAAATGACCCTTCTGTGCCAATTTTGCTGAGAGTCTTGATCATGAAGAGATGTTATATCTTATCAAATGCTTTTCTGCATCAATTGATATGATCATATGGTTTTTATCTTTCTTCCTGTTAATATGGTGTATTAGATTTATGTTTTTGCATATGTTGAACCAACATTGCATTCCTGGAAAAAAGCTTACTTGATCATGATGTATAATCTTTTTTATAAGTTGTTGGATACGATTTGCTAGTATTTTGTTGAGAATCTTTGCATCTATATTCATGAGGGATATTGGTCTATAGTTTACCTTCCTTGTCCTGTCCCTATTTGTTTTAAGGATAAGGGTGATAGAGGCTTCATAGAATGAATTTGGAAGCAATTCACCCTTTTTGATCTTTAGAAATAACTTGAGCAGAATGGGGGTTAACTCTTCTTTGAAAGTTTTGTAGAATTCAGAGGTGAATCCGTCAGGGCCAGGGCTTTTCTTTGTTGGGATGTTATTTATTACTGATTCAATCTCCTGGCTTGTTATGGGCCTATTCAGACTTTCTATATCCTCCTGGCTCAATCTTGGTAGATTTTATGTGTCCAGGAATTCATCCATCTCATCCATTGTCTTGTTTCTTGGCATATAGATGTTCATAGTATCCTCTGATAATGTTTTGTATTTCTACTATGACTGTTGTTATTTTGCCTGCTTCATTGCAGATCTGATTCATCTGTTTCCTTTCTCTCTTCTTAGTAAGTCTCACTAGTGGTGTATCGATTTTATTTATCTTTTCGGAAAAACAGCTTTTACTTTCATTTATTTTCTGTATAAGTTCGTTTATTTTCTATTTCATTCATTTCTGCTTGTATCTTTATTATTTCCTTTATCCTGGAGTTCTTTTGGATCTTTTTGCTGTTGCTTTTCCAATTCTCTGAGGCATGATGTTAGGTGATCCATTTGTCTTCTTTCCTTCTTCCTCTCACGTGCACTAATTGCTATGAACTTCCCTCTTATGACTGCTTTAGCAGCGTCCCAAAGATTATGGAAACTCATATCCTTGTTTGTCATTGGCTTCCATGAATCTTTATTCTTTATTTCTTCAGTAGTTGTGGAGTCATTCAGAGTAGGTTATTTAGTTTCCATGTATTTGAGTATTTTTGAAGATTTCTCTTGCAATTAAACTCAAGTTTAATTCCATCACGGTTGGAGAAGATGCTGGATATAGTTTCTATGCCTTTGAATCTGTAGAGGCTTACTCCGTGCCCTATCATGTGGTCAGTCTTTGAAAAGGTTCCATGTGGGGGTGAGAAAAAAGTGTATTTCATGGTTTTTGGGTGGAAAATTCTATAGATGTCTGTTAAGTCCATGTGATTTATGATATCATTTAGATCCTTTATCTCTTTACTTACTTTTTGGCAAGATGATCTGTCCAAAGGAGATAGTGGGGCGTTGAGATCTCCAACAATTAGTGTGTTGCAGTCTGTCTCTCCTTTTAGATCTAACAGTCTTTCCTTCATGTATTTCTATGCTGCGTTATATCTTCCTGATCAACTGATCCTTTTACTAAAATTTAGTGCCCTTCTTTGTCTCTTTGAACAGTTTTTGTTTTAAAGCCTATTTTGTCAGAAATTAATATCTCAACTCCCGCTCTTTTTGGTTTCCCATTTGCATGGAAAACCTTTCTCCAACCCTTCACTTTCAATCTATATATGTCTTTATCCATGAAGTGGGTTTCCTGTAGGCAACAGATAGAAGGTTTCTGTTTTTTAATCCATTTAGCCAGTCTGTGTCTCTTGATTGGAGAATTAAATCCATTCACATTAAATGTTATTATCGATATTACTGGACCTCTCCCGATGTTTAAGTTGGTCATTGTCTTAGTTGCCTTTTATTCCTTTGTTTCTGGCTATTACTTCTGTGTTTTCCTGGAACAGTACTTCCTTCCAAGTTTCTTGAAGAGCTGGTCTCGTGTTGGCAATTCTTTCAGGTTTTGTTTGTCTGAGAAGATTTTAGTCTTTTTTTCCCTTATGAAGGGTAATCTTGCAGGATATAACAATCTTGGTTGTAATTGTTTCTTTCTTAACACTCTCAATTTGTCTTCCTATTCTTTTCTTGCTTGCATTGTTTCCATTGAGAAGTCCAGTGTTAGCCTGATGGGGTGACCTTTGTAAGTCACTTGTCATGTCTCTTTCCAGTTTTAGTATCTTATCTTTATCTGTGGTCTTTGCCAGTCTGACTAAAATGTGCCTTGGGGAAGATCTTGTGTTGATTCTATTTGAGGTCCTTTGTATTTCTTGGGTCTGGATGTTCGAGTGCCTCTCTAGACTTGGGAAATTTTCTTCCAAGATTTTATGGAATAGATTTTCCATGCCCTTATTAGTTTCTTCATCTTCAGGGATACCAATTATTCAGACGTTAGGGCATCTAATGGAATCTAATATTTCTCATATGTTATCCTCATGTTTTTGTTATTTTCTCTATCTTTTTGGTGGTTTTCTCTAGGTCAAAGGTTTTATCTTCTACATCAGGGATTCGATCTTGAGCATGGTCTAATTGACTTTTAATACTTTCAAGAGAGTGTTTGATTTCTTGTATTACAGACTTCATCTCTAATAGTTCCAGCTGATTCTTTCTTAGTGTGTCCATTTCTTCTTTCATATCATGAAAGGACTTCCTAATCTCCTGTAATTGTCTCTTTTCTGTTCCAACTCATAGAATTTGGTCACCATGAATGCTCTAAATTCTTTCTCAGACATTTTGGGAACATCTGTTTCTTCAAAAAATGGAAGGGAGTCACTGTGTTCTTTTGATGGAGATATATTTCCTGCTTTATTCAGACCTGAGGCTCTTCTTCTACTTCTAGTCATTGGGAGATGTATTCACCTGCTCTAATTCTTTCTCAGACATTTTGGGAACATCTGTTTCTTCAAAAAATGGAAGGGAGTCACTGTGTTCTTTTGATGGAGATATATTTCCTGCTTTATTCAGACCTGAGGCTCTTCTTCTACTTCTAGTCATTGGGAGATGTATTCACCTTGGAATAACTTTTAAGAGAAAGTTTCTTCAAATAGGAGCAAATGTGTTTCCCTTTTGCTGTGGACTGAAGATGGTCAACATCTCTTTTCTGTTGTGTTTCTCAATGTGATCCAAGGAGGAGTATTCTGTTCAGGTGTATGAAGAAAACTATCTCCTTTTTTGCAGGTGGTTCAGTAAAAGGGAGGATCCCAGAGAGTCTTAAAATACTAGAATATTTCAGAACTGTAATTCTAGACCTATCAAGACCATCCAGGAGGGCAGAGATAGAGGAAGAGAGGACCAAATAAGTGGAAAGAAAGTAAAAAGGAGAATAAAGACAAAGTCACATGCCACACTAGTGTGTGATTTTACCAGGGGTCTGAAGATGGAAGTGGCCTGGCTGTAGAGCTGAGGATGGTCCTGTGTGGTAAGGAGAAGTGAGAAATTTACAAATTAAAGAAGAGGAGAAGGAAAGGGGGGTGGGGAAAGCCTACCTGGCTGACAGGGATAGGAGTCTCTGGCTTGGGGACGCTGGGGCTGGAGCTGGGGTGGCTACCCTGCTTCAATGTCCCTTAGGCCAGGGGTCTCTCTTTATATAATTTGTATGTATGATCATTTTGCTAGAGATTCACATGGTGTCTACATATAGGCAACAAGCAAGCAGCCAGCTTTTTGTAAATCGCAGGGAGTTCTGACAGTTTAAACATCACAGGGAATCAGATCAGTCAAGCTTCACCAAAAACCATGAAGACAACCTACAATACAGAATGAGTGCTATTTCTAGGTCTAGTGGTTTTTCATATCATATATTGGGACAGAGTCAGCTGGAAATGCTTAGAACTTCACTTGTCATCCAGATGTTCTAGCATCGTGCTGTCAGAAGGGCAGATCTACTGGCATTGTAGCAACAGACTTGGTGTCTTTGTAAGCAGAAAGTAAGTTTATATTTGGTTCCAGACAGAAGCAAATATGTTTATGCTCCTGGTTACACTTCAAAATTAATTTTCCCTCTAATTTTTCCAACTGAAGTTTTACATTTAAGAGTTTATTTAGCCCCAGCTCTTCATAAATCAGATCCATGAAGCAATAAACAAAGTTCAGATGATGAAACATCATAGCTTTAATTAAAAACACCTTTCTCAGTGCATGTCAAGGCCACCCTTGTGGAACCAGCAGTTTTTAAAATGAGCTTCTCCAATTTTGGAAAGGGTCCTTCTGGAATACTACTGGTTCTTAATGATTATAAAATTTTTTCGGAAATAAACATTTTATTGAGTGCTGACTATATGCCAAACCATTCATTTCACTATTCCTGTTATTCCATCTGTACTGTGGATTTAAAATGCCACCTACACGTTATTACAGGTAACTCTTAAAATGATGATAACTGACAAATGCAAAGCAAATGTAGGATGATCTTTTTATATTGTGCTGTTATGGTAGAAACTGTCAAATCAAACCTCTAGTTTGCCTCCACTCTGCCACACATAACCTCATGAAGTAATAACCAATAGTCAATGTCCATCTCATTCCTACCCACCAACAGAAATATTATAAAAGGATTTTGGTTTTTTTGGTTTGGTGCTTTGCTTTGTTTTTTGGTTTTTGGTTTTTGTTTTCTGCTAGCACAGTTCTACCAGGGCAGACTCTTATTAGCTTTTCATAAAAGACTCTAGAAAATTTATGTACGATACCATCTTAAAATAAGTTATAAGGTGGGAGTAAGTCTCTGAGTATGAAAATATTACCACTTGAAAGGTAATTTTTAGACTGATGAATCATCATATCAAATTAACTTCAGCATTTATTTAACCAGGAGTCATGAAGAAAGCAGATTCTGAAGGGGGTTGCATTTGGGCTAGTGAAAAATAATGGCTTACTTTTCCTGAAGGAATGATACTGAAGGAGTAATAGTAAAAATAATTTTCAAAATATTTGTTCTTCTGTTTCATCAGCTTAAAGAATCAGGTCAGAGGGGGAAAATATCATTTTCCCTTAAAGTTGTTAGAAAATCAGCATTTTCTAAATTAATCTCCACTCTGCCACACATAACCTCATGAAGTAATAACCAATAGTCAATGTCCATCTCATTCCTACCCACCAACAGAAATATTATAAAAGGATTTTGGTTTTTTTGGTTTGGTGCTTTGCTTTGTTTTTTGGTTTTTGGTTTTTGTTTTCTGCTAGCACAGTTCTACCAGGGCAGACTCATTAGCTTTTCATAAAAGACTCTAGAAAATTTATGTACGATACCATCTTAAAATAAGTTATAAGGTGGGAGTAAGTCTCTGAGTATGAAAATATTACCACTTGAAAGGTAATTTTTAGACTGATGAATCATCATATCAAATTAACTTCAGCATTTATTTAACCAGGAGTCATGAAGAAAGCAGATTCTGAAGGGGGTTGCATTTGGGCTAGTGAAAAATAATGGCTTACTTTTCCTGAAGGAATGATACTGAAGGAGTAATAGTAAAAATAATTTTCAAAATATTTGTTCTTCTGTTTCATCAGCTTAAAGAATCAGGTCAGAGGGGGAAAATATCATTTTCCCTTAAAGTTGTTAGAAAATCAGCATTTTCTAAATTAATCTCTCTGTAATATTAATCCCAAGATGTGTTAAGTGATTTCAGAAAATTCCCTGACCAAATATCATTGAGCAGTGCTTTATACAGCCGTCTCCTCTTTGATTATTCCCAGTGAACCACGCACCAGCAGTTAGGCTCTCCTGCAGTCGGAGTCCTTGAACTGTTTGAAGTACAATCCCCAGACTTATTTTCTTAGGCAGTAAACTCGGTTATTGGGAGAGGAAGGCTAAAACCTTGAAAAAGTTGTTCTGTTCCCCATCCAAAATCTCTAAACATCTCAATAATGGTTTTTTGTTGTTTTTTTTTTTTTCACTTTTGGATGATGATTAAGTCCTTATGCAAGCAGGTCATAGCAATGCTAGAAACAAACATTAAGATCCACATTGTTGGTAAAATGTCCTGTATGTTGTAGTTCTTTGGTAAACATTGGCTTTTACAAAACTACTTTGGTACAAAGAAAAAAATAAAAAACTTGGTTTTTAAACAGAAGTGTTTTCCATTACTTTTTTGTACACATTCTCAAGATTTTACTGATCCCATGCCCCATCTTCCTTCTTTTGGGAAATTCTCAGAAAAGAGGACTCAACAGCCTGGAGAAGGCAGTAGTGTAAATCCTGCTAAAACAAAATGGAAGTAAAACCTCAGAAGAAGCAATTCATCTCTGCTAGAGAAGTTTAATGTTCAGTGGAAGGAGACCAGAATAATTGATGTGGAGGCCCAGTGGACTTCAAAACTGCTTCAAATTCTTTTTCAGTAGGATTTGAAGAGTTTTCTACAATGTCTGAGCTTTCAAACCTAAATATAGTTTTTAAGATTGAGCAAGAAAGAGCATGCCATTTGGAAAATAATAATAATAATAATAATATGAATTTCTTCAAGCTAAAGTAGTGTTATCACCTAGCCTGTAAATCTAATTTGGTGACAAAGAGTCCCACATTTCCTTTAAGACTGACTATTCAACCAGGACTTAACAAAAGGGTGGTGGCATTGGAATACTCATAAACTCAGAGACTGAAAATCTGTTCTAGCTCCTGTGCTGTCTCTAAGTCTTTGGAAGAGTTATCATTCTCAGGACCTAATGTCCTTGTTTGTGAAAGAAGTAACAATGAGAGAATTGCTACTGAATGATTATGCACTTGTACATCGAAGAGTTCCTGTCATGTTTGAAACCTGCTCAATGGATAAATTTATACTCTGGAAAAGATGTGGCAAGAATCCTACAACAAACCATAGCATATCCGGAACATCTGAGTACTCTAGTCCCTACTTGGCTTTGCACCAAATTCTGCTTGTTTATAAACTTATCTTCGGTAGGTGTCTTTGTGACTATAATTTCAGCCTTAATTTGTTCTTACTTATGCTTTCATTATTACATATTACTAGTGAGTGAAAAATATTCATTTTTCATAGATGAGTCTCTGCAATAAAATAAAGATTTGATTATAAAAAGTGATATTGGAAAAAGAAGTGATGTTGGAATAGATGTAGGTATGCCAATTGTAAAAGTTCTGGTGCAAAATATACAAAAATTTAAAATAATATTGCACTCAGATGTCTTCAAATAATTTTTTCAGTTCCACATTCACTTCTTAATTTTTGAAATAGTTGGACTCACAAGAAGTAATAAAAATCAAAGAGTAGTCCATGTACCCCTCACTGAGATTATTCCTCAATGATAATAACTTACATAATTGCAGTTCATTGTTGAAATAAGTAAAAATATGTTGATACAATATTATTAATTCTAGATCCATTTTCTTTTTCTTTTTGAAATTATTTATCTAGATCCACTTTCTAATCCACACAGTGAATAATGATGGATGCACTATGGGTATGGTAAATTCAATAACAATGAACTGAAACCTCAATAAACAAGTCTATAGAAAGATTATCCATATGTTAAAAAATTGTCAAAACTAAAAATTTTATAGTAAATGATGAGTCAATTTTATGTTTTAAAAAGGCATAATGTCTATTTAGCATTAGCAGTGAGAAATTTTAGAGTAGCTCACCTAATATGTGATATATTACAAATAGTAATTAAGATTATATGTTAGAAACTGAAATCATGCATGAGATAGAAGTTTTATTATCCATATGAAAAAAAATTACAGATGAAGAAGATGGAGGAAGTAAGAAGTATTTGATCAAGATTTAGGCAAAAATTACTATGATGGTACATAAAGGTGCATAAGAATTAGTTTTTGCATTGATAAACTTGAATTAATGTTATCATATTTCTTAAAAATTATTGACCATGCTACAAAAATCAGGTTTCTTGTTCTAACCAATGTTAAATTCTATATTTTATTATAATCACATGCATTTAAGTGTGTATCTTAAGATCATATGTGTAGGG
>NW_006159784.1:975640-977168 GCF_000334495.1 Tupaia belangeri chinensis
GGGAACCAGCAGTTAGCGTAATGGCTATGTCGCTGGACTCCCGCGTTTCGTGTCCTGGACCCGGTGGCTTAGAACTCACGCCGGGCGCGTGTGCATGCGTGCCCAAGATCCAGAGAGGAGAATGGAGGAGAAGGGATTGTGGCATGACCATCCCCCCTGGGGGGTGATTTCTCGCTTTCTGTCTCTATGTCTCTTTCTGGCTGTCTGGCGAGCGCACGTGCCCTATAGCGAAAACCTCTCCAAAAATAAAAATAAATAAATAAAATTTTAAAAAAGATCGTGTGTGTATATTTAGATAATTTTTATAATTTTTTTTTAGTTACAACTACCAGTCCCAATTGCACTGGAAAAGAATAGACCTACTGTCTACAATACTGAATGTGCACTTTGCTCTCTTGAGACTGGGAGAAAAAAAATCAAAAAAGCTGGGGCCAGCATGTGGCTTGGTGGTAGGGGTGCTGAACTTCCACATGGCCAACCACAGTTCAAGTCCTGGGACCTGGTGGCTTGTTTTCTCGCTTTCTCTCTTTCTCTCTCTCTTTCTCTTTCTCCCATTCTCTGGTCAAATTAAAAAGTAAAAATGTTAAGTAAAAGAATTTTTTTTTAAAAAGGATAGAAATAGCTAGGTATATTGTAGGTACATTGTCTCTGAACTCTCTAGCAGGAACTACATTTATAATATGGACCAGGAAAAAGCAAGAACATTCATTTTCGACTTGTGTATAAGAATTAATGGTGACTTGAGACCAGAAGTTGGTGTAATGGCTATGTCGCTGGACTCCCATGTAGTCGACCATGGTTCAAATCCCAGACCCGGTGGCTTAAACTCACGCTGGGCGCATGTGTGTGTGTGCCCAAGATCCTGAGAGGAGATTGGAGGATAACAGATTGCAGTATGGCCATCCCCCCGCGGGAGTGATTTCTCACTTTCTATCTCTCTGTCTCTCTGTCTTTCTGGTGAGCACACACACCCTATAGCATAAACCTTTCAAAAAAAAAAAAATTAATGGTGACCTAGAAAGATTTCTGCTATAGAACTCAGTGGTATATCTTTAGTTGGAAAAAAATATTTGCAAGAAAAAAATGGATTAGTTTGGGGAAGGGGGGATTTGACTATGAGCAGGGTAATAGATCAAGAAACAACAGCTTCTAGTCTTAGAAAAACAAGATGGTTCCCACAGGTGTCATCTATAAAACCGGCAAGGAACTCAGGTAGTGAGTATACAGCAAGTGTCCCTGACACTTATTTCTGATCATCTGATTGTCTTGACACAAAGAATTCTTGCTGCATTTACTGGGAAATTGTTTTTTGGAAATAGTGCTGTTGTTTTTCCACTTAAATTTCACTAAAGTGCCTTTGGAAATATTAGCCTTTTTAAGTTGAACCAAAAAGTAATAAGGCAAAAAAGAAACAAAAAAAAGATTTTGTTGAAGAATAGTGTGAGGAGGGACCAGCAGTTAGCATAATGGCTATGTCGCTGGACTCCCATGTAGTTGACTGTGGTTCGAGGCCCGGACCCGGCAGCTC
>NW_006159784.1:977364-1006031 GCF_000334495.1 Tupaia belangeri chinensis
GAATAGTGTGAGGAGTTGAATTAAGTCCCCCTAAAAATGATATGTTGACATCCCTAATCCCCAGTATCTGTGAATGTGACCTTATTTGAAAATAAGGTCTTTGTTGATACAATCAAGTTAAAATTAGGTCATTAGGGTGAACCCTAACTCAATATGACTAGCAACCTAGAAAGAAGAAGAAAGCTCTATGTGAAGACAGACACACAGAAAAACATTTATATGAAGACAGAGGCAGAGATTGGAATTTTGCTGCCATAAACCAAAGAATGCCTGGATAATCGGAAGCTAGAAGAGGCAAGGCAGCTTTTCCTTGGAGGCTTCAGAGGGAGCATGTCCCTGCCAATACCTTGATTGCAGACATCCAGCTTCCATTATTTTCTGTGAGAAAACTAGTGTTGGTTTAAGCCACACAGTTTGTGGTACTGTTATGACAGCCCCAGGAAACTGATACGGATAGTCCAGGCACAATGGCCCAACAGACATCACAGTTGGTAATTCTGCAGGTAACCAGAGAGAAAAATAAGAAGCTTTGTTCAAAAGCTCTTTCTCTGCATTTTTAAGAAAAACCATACTTCTTGTTTGATTAAAGTGTATTATTTCCTTTCATAGGTTTAGATAATGTAATCTTCCCAGGCTATCATAGGCAAGGTGACCATACAATCCTGTTTGCCTTAGAAGTTTCTGGTTTTCTGTCATGATCCAGTGTAATTAGTAATAGTACCATTCTGCACTTTCAAAAGTGTCTTAGTTGGGACCAGCAGTTGGTGTAATGGTTATGTGTAATGGCTAGGTCACTGGACTCCCATGTAGTCAACTGTGGTTTGAGTCCCGGACCTAGTGACTTAAACTCACACCAGGCATGTGTGCATGTGTGCCCAAGAGCCAAGAGGAGAATGGAGGAGAAGAGATAGTGGCATGGCCATCTCCCCTGGAGGGGTGATTTCTCACTTTCACTTTCTCTCTCTCTCTGTCTCTCTCTGTCTTTCTGGTGAGTGCATGCACCCTATAGCAAAAACCTCTCAAAAAAAAAAAAAGAAGTGCCCTAGTTTGAAAAATAAATATTGTGTTCATCTACTCGTAAGTCTAAGATATTAATATTCTAGTGCTCTAATGGAGTTTACCATTATCCAAGCATGGCTATCTTCTCTCTACTTTCTTCTAAGAAAAGGAAAATGACAAAAGAACATTTAAAAAAAAATTTAAGACTTCACAATATTGTTTATGTCCAAGTATCTAAGACTGACCCTTCTACAGATTGCTGTACCCATCCATATTTCATCTTGTACAAAAGTATAGAAATTTGGAATAATAACTGAGACCCTGAACAATCTTTAGTCAGTCAATGAATGCACATATGCATACACACGTGCATATATACATAAGAGCAGTCAGTCTCTCTTTCACGAATGTTAGTATACCAAACATACAGAAGAGTACATAAAAATATATGTAGACTATGTGCATATATTTATTTCTTCCATGAGAGACAGAGAGAGACAGATATCCTCAAATAGGGTTTTGTAACACTACAATCTTCCCTCTGGTCTTACGACCTACCAGAATCACAGGTGCACCTATGCACACACAAAGCATTCAGATCAACCCCAAGATCTGTAACCAGAGCTTCCCATGTGGCTCCAGTGTTGCACAGCAGGTTCAGTGACACCCCACAACCTACTCCACCACAACTGAACTTAAAGACTAGGTATATGTAATCAGTCCCCCAGACCACTACCAAACAGACATATTGCCAGTTCTCAAAGCCCAGGTGCTGTGGCCTTCCCTGATTGAAGCTCAATCTCTGACCCTAAAGGTAATTGATATTCTGATTTATATAATAATTATTTCTTGGCTTTTATTTGTGATTATTATATCTATCTGTTTATCTACAAAATCTAGTTCAGTTTTGCTTTTTCCAAAAATTCTAATGAATAGAATATATCACTTCTTTTGTTCAAGATTATGTTTAGGGGAACCAGCAGTTAGCATAATGGCTATGTCGCTGGATTCCCATGTAGTCGACCACGGTTTGCGTCCCGGACCTGTTGGCTTAGAACTCACGCCGGGCACGTGTGCGTGCATGCCCAAGATTCCAAGAAGAGCATGGAGGAGAAGGGATTGCAGTGTGACCATCCCCCCTGGGGGGTGATTTCTCGCTTTCTGTCTCTCTGTCTCTCTCTGTCTGTCTGGGAGCGCACGCACCCTATAGCGAAAACCTCTCCAAAAAAAAAAAAAGATTATGTTTAGGAAATCCCTACATATAGGTTACTCGTTCTCCTAATTCAATAGAGTAACTATCATATGACTATAGCACATTTTCTTTGTTCATTCTACTAGTGGTAGGCACTTAGGGTTTCTTTTCTGGCATAGGCCATCAAGAACAGCCTGATGAACACTCTTGTATACCTAGCAGGTATGCACTGGCAGGAGTCTTTCCAGACACAAAATAATACAGTCATAAGACATTCTTATTTTCAAACTCACTAGACAATTCTGTAGAACAAATTGATCGTTTAACCAATTACTCTTCACTTTGCACAAGTCCGTGAGATAAAGTCACACAAGTTAGGCAAAACAACTTTGTTACTGTAGATAGGCCCCAAGAGATAATAGAAGCTTAGTACTTACTGTGAGCCAGTCTCCCAAGGCTTAGGAAAGTTGTCCAGGAAAGATGAAGTCTCATCTGGGTGTGCCCCATATCACATCACAGCTGAGGAGCCTCAAAAACAGCCCACCCTGAGTTTTATACCTTAGGGCAACAGGACTTACTGGTTTAAGCATCATAGGATATCCTGTTCTAGACAGAGAACAGGCTGTCCCATCTTGAGAGACTCAGGATGAGGTATTCTCAACACATTCTAATTATTCTTAAGAACTACATTTAACAAATGGGAAGAGCTGAGTTGGTTCAAGCCACTCAAAAGACTTTCCTGTGTACTTCAATGGTTGTACTGTTTTACACTTCTTGTAGCAGTGTATGAGAGTTACTCTTATTCCACAGTGTTGCGAACCCTTAGTGGCATTTGCAAGCAAGGTGGCTGCATAATGCTTCATTTTACAAATGAGGAAAATGTCAATTTCTTCTCATCAGCTTTAAATAACTCAGACGCATGACGATAGCTTTGAGATTACCACAAATTTCATCACAGCCACTTCCATAAGAGCTCAGTTGATTCTAATTGTAACTTCATTTGAACCCCTTCAATCACTGTTTCTTACAGCACATGTCTCTCTCTTTCTCTAAAGTAAAATTTTATTTTTTTCTTTTAGTGAATAATGTAACAGTTGTCATTTCACTGCCATGAAAATCTTCTCCTACAGACCAACAAGATCAAGAAGAAATAAAAAAGTAACAATCACAGAAAAGAAATACTGACAATAATGAGCTTAGAACTGACACTTTATAAGCTAAGTGATGTATAATGATTGAATGTATAAAATAAATTAAAATAAAATAAGATAAAAACTGACGTTGTTTGAATTACAAATAAAGCGAACAGGTAAAAAGGGAAAAATAAGTGAAAAATAAATAGATGAGCAAACAGAAACCAAAGCCTAGATAAAAGTGGAAGAAGAGCTTGGTTTATAGATAGAAACTCAGGCACTAATTAGACTCTCAGGCCCTGATGGGCTATGCATCCTCAGCAAGTCACTGGCCTCACCAGCTGTGGGTAAAATGAACTCAAAAACAGTGTTCACTTTAAGGAGTTCTTCAGTAAATTAATGTCACAGAGCAGGTGAAATACTTCTGAAGCCTTTGAGTCTCATTAGGTTTAAAAATTATTGTTTTTTTAAGTTATATGTAATCCAATGTAATATAAAGAAGATTATGATGATGATAATAAAAAAAAAGAAAAAAATTATTGTTTTTTTAAATCAATATGACTTTTAATCTCTGAATCATAATTGTACTTACTTATGAGTACAATATGGTGTTTTGGTATGTGTTCACAATGCCACAATGAGATGTCACCTCACCATCTATTAGAATATCCTTCATCAAAAACATAAAAATAAGTATTAGTAGACCAGCACATGAATGGCGATTAAGATGCTGGATGCCACATGGCTGATTGCACAGTTCTAGTCCCAGTCCTGGTAGTTGGAAAACCACGGTGGGCACGTTGATGTGCATATCTGAAGTCCCAAGAAAAGAATGGAGGAGATTGTGGCATGACCATCCCCCTGGGGGGTAATTCGCCACTTTCTTTCTCTTATTTCTCTCTGTCTCTTTCCAGTGAGCACATGTACCCTATAGTTAAAAACTAAATAAATAAGGATGTGGAATAAAGAAAATCTTTGCACATTGTTGATGAGAATGTAAATTAGTACAACCATTACGGAAAACAGCACTGTGGTCTCTCAGAAAGACAAAAATAGAACTACCAAATAAACCATCAATCCCAATCTGGGTATACACCTGAAGGAAATTAAATCAGTGTGTCATAGAGATATCTGCACTCTCATGTTTACTGGAGCCTTAGTCACAATAGCCAAGTGTAGCATCAATTAAGTGTCCATTAGCAGATGAGTGGATAAAGAAACAGGGTTATATATAATTAGGGAGGTAGACTTATTTTCTCATCTATCTGAAAGATCATATTTGAAACATCATGAGCAGAAATTCCAGAGTAAGTAAAAAAAAAGAGTAGTCAGTATTAAGAGCATCTAGACAAAAAAAAAAAAGACAAATTCTGAAAAGAGCCACCAAGTGACAGGTCTCCAGAACTCCAGCATGCTTATAACAAATCAACAATGGCTTCCCGAGCCATGTAGACATCTGGCAAAGTTCCCATCGCAGTTCAGTATTGCAGGCGCTTGTAGCTCAAGAATTCTCTAATCTACCATGCATGACATATGGTGCCACAAGCGTCTTTAAATTCATCACACATATTTATTTCCCACTGAGTGGAAATGATTGGCTAGCTCCACCCACAGGCCTGTGGGGCCTTGTTAAATCCCTTTGTGTCACTGAGCTGCGAATCTCTGGTAACCAAATGGAGAGGATGCCCACTCAGCACAACCTATAAGGTAATTGTTAGAATTTGAAGGAATCGAGTGTGTGGAAGAACTTCGTAAGACTCTAAGCTCCCTGAGTGTAATGTGAGGTGCATTGTTATTCTCATGAATTTGCAAAACTATCTATTTTCTGAGAGTTAGACTCCTTGAAAGATTCCCTGTGAAACATAAAATGTCCTCCCTATGTCCCAATGGTAAGGAAAGCATAGCCTTCAATTACTGTTAGAATTTCAAGGCCTTTCTGAAGATGAGGAAAATCACTGTAGACTGCATTTGAGTACTTTTACACCGCTGTATTCCTGTGCCAAATGACTCTCGGGCTTTTATTAACTGTGCTACTGAGCCCTATTTATCAGGGAGGCAGGTGTATTACCTGATAATACAATAAGCTTTGGTGGATGTATGAGTTGTTTTATTTTTTTATGCCCATAATCAGTTCCCAGAGCATAATAAAACAAAAGGTTTATTTTTCCCTCCAACCTCCTTCACTTTTTTTTCCTAGTAGTGAAGCTATAAATTACCAACCTTCAAAAATAACCGTTGCCATTTAATAAGAAATATAAAATATACTCTCCTCTAACAAGGGACACGATAGATAAAAACAAACAAAGTATTCTTTAAGTTTGGTGACATGATGAAAGATGACTACAAGCATGTGGGTGTATTAAAGTTAGCAGTGGACATGACCCTGGGAAACAGCTAAAAATGCCTCATTTAGGTGTCATAAACTGTATATTACACATCATTTTTCTAAAATGCAGTTGCAGGCATCTTATCTTACCTTCTCCTGAGCTTTGCAATTCCCCAAATTGTCAAAGTCAAGAAAAGAAGCACCTTATCATTTGAATATAGGGGCATAAACACAAAAACGAGGACAAACCTGTTCTGTGTTGTGGGTACAGAGCCTTGACATAACCACAAAAGCCAAAAATCTTGATCTCCTGACAGGCTACCCTGTTGCACCCCTTCTGGCCATCTTGAAATACTCATCTCCCTGTCGTTACCCCAGGGTCTCATGCTCAGGACAGGCAGTACTTGACTTGTTCCCTACAGAAATTTTAGTCATCACAATCTCCGATTACTATTGTCCAGTATTAAAAGTTAAAACTGGGGGCCAGACAGTGCTACAGTGGTACAGTGCTATGCTCTGCAAGGTTGACCTTCGTGACACAGCTCTGTGTTTGAGTTGAAAGACATCCCTTAGTACAACAGGCATCTGCCTGTCCCTGATTTGGTACCGGCTGAAGTTGAAGTGGATCATGGCCAGAAGACACTCTTAGAGGTGCTATCTCTCAGTCTTGCTCTTTCTATGTCTCTCTCAATCATGGATGGAAGACATAAATTAATAAATTTTTAAAATTTAAAATCATTTAGTATATCATGTTTAATAAATATCAACCATGCTTAAGTCTCTGGGTCAAATGTTTATCCAAATCGAGGTCAAAGGTTCCTCGATTTGGATAAACAAAATGTGGTCTATAAATCTGAGATCTTAATAGAAATGTGTGGGAGGAGAATAGGAAATGGCAGAGGATGAGAAGTAAGGAATCAAGGAGAAAAGGGGGAAAAAAGCAAAAATACAAAAGAAACAAGAAACGGAAAATTATTTGTGGGTGATAACATTTATACTAATATCATTGATTAAGTCAATATACAGTGATTCTGGATGGGAAATCACATTTTGCATGCTGTGATGATGTACAGTGAATTAATGTAAAATAAATAAATTTTTAAAATAAAAAAATAGTGGGATCTCTATTGAACGAGAAAGAAGCCAGACATACAGCAATACATAATGTATGGTTCCATTTGTGTGAAATTCTAGAAGAGGCAAGATTAATCTATAGCGATAGAAAATATTATAGATCCATTTCTTAAGGCTAGGAGGTCAAAAATGGAGGACTTCATTGACTATAAAAGGACACAAGGAAGCTTTGCAGAGTAATGAATGTAACATACCTAATACAGGTAGACACATTTGTCAAAATTCATCAAACTGCTTGCTTAAAAATAGTGCATTTTCTTGTACTTAAATTATACCTCAATAAGTAAAAGAGGAATGCACAAACTAAGTTCCACCCCAGACCTTTTGAATCAGAATCTGTATTTGATCTAAACCTCTAACTAATCTGTGTCTGTACTGAAGCTTGAGAATCAAAGGGTTTGGTAATTGGCACTTGAATTGGGTACATGCTGGAATCACCTCGGAAGCTGTGACTATCACTGATGTTTGGGTCCCAGCCTCAGACTGTAATGGACTGAGTATGAGGTGTAGCCTCCGCATTAAGATTTTTAAAGCTAACTGTAATTCCAAAATGTATCAAAGTGTGACAACCCAGTCTACCTTTCCCCACTTGGGATATTTTGTATTAACGCTCCAGGAAATGGACCATGGTAAATGCAGGGATGAAAAGGGAATTGATTCTTTAGAACTTCCAAGGCCAAGTCTTTAAATGTAAATAAACAGAACTCGGATAAATCATTTTAGATTTTAAAATAAAATATATGAAGAATCAGAAATGAATTTAGGAGTCTCAAGACTAAATAAAAATTTTCCTAGGAGAGAAGGCAAAGAGTAAAACCCAAAGGAAAATGTGTTTAGCCTTATAAGTACCTGAGAGCGGAAGGTCCATGTTACGTTTCACTCACCAGAGCAGGGCTAGAGGCTTTAGAGAAACCCCGGGTAGACTTAATGGGTTCAGGATAGAGAGGTTCCGGTGTCTCTTCTTACATCTAAGTTTCAGAATAACACCAGACACAGAATGAGCAGATCGTGACTTAGTTTCATTAAAGCTCCCTAGGACCCAGCATGATAAGGCACCAGTTTGAACCCTATGTATAGCTCAAGGACAGTTGTCACACAGGAGGAGGGGTGTATAAAAGGGTGTGAAAGAAGAGGCAAGCAACAACCTATGTGAATGGACAAATAAAACCAGACTGTGAATCTCTCAGAAGATGCCAGTGTTGGGAAATGTCAACCAAGACCAAATAATCTCCTCTGGATGCAAGATGCAGGAACATCCCCAAGTTAAATGAAATTAAATCTCAGCCACCTGGAAGACCAGAGGATTATAATATCAACTAGCATTACAGAAAAATTCAAGAAGTTCTACCAAACTTCACTTGAGCTGGGACCCAAGATTTTTATATGAATGTATTTATATATAATGAATGACCCTGACTTCAAGGAAAGTTGGTTTGTCTGGTTGGAGTAAAATATAACATTTGAAAAGCCAACCACAATAAATTTTGAAAAATATAATCAAAGAAATGATGGAATGAGTAGCAAGGTAGCTAGTGAATGCTGAACGTCCTTTTTAACTCTGAATAGAGTTACATAGCAAAACGGAAATATTGGCTAATATTCGACATACGAGAGAATTATGTAGTAGTCCAAGTAAAAATGGGTGACTGAAACATTATTCTTCAGAGAACAGCCTGAAGTGGAACAGTTGCAAGAGTGAGCAGATTTAAATTGAGATTCAATTGCTGTATTTGAGCTCCTGTAAATACTCAGCATATTTGTCACTCTTAGCCATGTGGAAGGACTTTACTAGTTATATTTTGGAAAACTGACTGAATTCTACCAATGTGAATGGAGTTGACCGTCTATTCTGATGCTACTTGTGAAAAAGTGGATTGCGTTTCTCCAACTAGATTGTTCAGTCTTCAAGAAGAGTTGACTATGCTTTAATTTATCTTCTAGTTGCCTTATTTCCTTTTTCAGTGTTGGGCTATGGTGTGTAGGCTTTCCTTGAACTAGCAGAAACTGCAATACTTTAGTGCTCTAGAATGACAGTACATTGCTCTCTACTTTTTTCTTTTTTTTGAGAGGTTTTCGCTATAGGGTGTGTGCGCTCGCCAGACAGACAGAGAGACATAGAGACAGAAAGCAAGAAATCAGCCCCCGGGGGGGATGGTCACGCCGCAATCCCTTCTCCTCCATTCTCCTCTTGGGATCTTGGGCACGCACACATACACGCCCGGCATGAGTTCTAAGCCACCAGATCCGGGACGTGAACCACGGTAGATTATGTGGGAGTCCAGCGACATAGCCATTATGCTAACTGCTGGTTCCCAGCTCTCTACTAATAGGCATTAAGCCCTACTCTGGGTCAATCTCTGAGCATGTTATAGCCACAATCAGCAACACTGAGACCAAATTCTGCAACTATCTCTTTGCTGGACTTCTAGAAACTTTGTACATCACTGACTCCTCATGTTTGTTCAAGTTGTCTGGGACAGAATCCTGAGAGTTATTTTCCCCTCCTTCTACCTCATCACCCACATAAAGTTGGCCATCAATTCCTATCAATTCTGCTGCCTAAATATGTATGCTCTGCAGCGCTGCTATTTAAATCTTTGTCATCTCTTCTGTGGATATTTGCAATGGACTTCTAGCCAGTGGAGCTCCTATTAGCTGCCTTTTCATCAGCAATCTTTCGAAGTGCTCTTTGAATCATGCCGTTCCATTACTTACTATACTCCACCATCCCCCATCATCTGCAAAATAAAATCCAAACTGCTTAGTCTGATAATCAAAGTCTTTCACATTCTACTAGCTTAGTGAAAGGAGGAGATTGTGACAATCTTTATTGGTGCACTTTCTAGCACATAGTGGGTGTTCAGCTAATATTTGGAAAACAGTGTTGTTATTCCTGAACCTGCCTTTACCCACCACCCACTTTACAGTTCTCTTCTAATCCCCCTTGAACATTTTAGTTAAGCTCCAGCCTCACAGAATTTCTTGCAGTTCCTGAACAAGTCCTATCTCAGAACAAGTTCATATCTTTAGCACATTTGTTCTGTCTAGAATGCACAACCTTCCAGAAGAAATGTTAAACTGAATTTTCAAAGAGTTAAATTGAACACTGAATCCTTATTATATGGTTTACAAGACAGCTGGCTTTCTTTTAATACATTTAGGGAAAGTTAACAATGTCCTTCACCTGTTGCCACAGAGTGGGTTCTAGATGGTTGGCCTTACAGCTTTCTCTCCAGTTGAAAGCCTGAGTGTCTCTCATCTTCCACTTTAGTTTTGTTTTTGTTTGCTTTTGTTTTGTTTTGTTTCTTTGTTACATCAGGGTGGCAAAGAGCATTATAGTTTTCTCTCTGTACAATAGAAAGACACCCTTCCACATCTGAGGGTGGGGTACTCAGTGCTGAATTGGTGGCTTAAGAATAGGAAAGCAACTCTGCAATAGGGCAAGCTGTCATAGACACAGGAAGTAGAGAACAGAGGGTGAGCTTAGACAAGCAACTCTTCTCTTTCAATCAGGAAATCAGTAAAAATGCAAATATACTTTGGTGATCAAGATCTTTATGTATAACCAAAATGATGGTATAATTATAAAAGATATCATAAAGAAACAGATATTCACTGTTCCTCATATGCATGTGTGTGTTTTGAAGCAAAATGCTTCCTAGTTATATTCCAAATAAGTGAATGTAATCATAACAATATGATAATTATTAACATTTATTGAGCATTTATTATGTACTAGAAACTGCCCTAAAAACTTCCATATCTTAAATTATTTAATCCTCAGAATAATCTTAAGAAATGGATATCATTGTCATATTCACTGTGCAGAACAGTTAAGGAACTTGCCCAAGGTCACACAGCTAAGCTAACAAAGACAGAGTCAGAATTTGAACTCAGGCCATTTGGCTCCAGAGCCTCAAACATATCATGTACCTTCCCCTGGCCACAGATGTGGGAGAGGCTATTTCAATTTGTTATCTCCACTTCAGTCGCATTATTCTATTAATAATTTAAAATCCACTTCTATTGTTTAAGTATCAAGCATGATTTCACAGTTGTGAATTTCTAATGTAGTTACTCATAAAGCAATCAGAATTTTAATAAGGATTATTCCTGTTCAGTATAATATGACATATTACCAATCATGAGATGTTGCCAATATAGCGTTTTTAAAAAGATGAATTGTTTAGACCCAGAGCAATACAAAATATTTCCCTTATACTTGCATTTGGAGATGGTGTTAAGTGACTTTATTATAGTAACAAACAGGCATAAACACTGACCTACCAGAACAGCCATTGCAGAGCATGCTGGCCAGATGCCACCCAGCTTTGAAATGTTGCATCAACTTCCAAACTTCATGCACCTGCCATTGGCACCCATCATTAATCAGCACACGTCTTCTCATCAGAATGGCATTGTTTTGAAGGTAAATACATTACAAATTGTTTTTGCATTTAGCCATGAAGAGAGAAGTTTCTGGGTTACAGTAAATTTTTGTTTTTTTATATTTTTAATTCACAAAAGACAGGTAGAAGAATCAGCTGGTTTGAATCTAAACTGTAAGCAAAACGAATATGTGCCACTCATCTCCCTGAGCCTTCCCAACCCACATTCAAACCAGTTAGTTCATTGAGGCAACAGTTTCTTAATAAACAAAACACAATAGACGCAGCCATTGCTGTTCGTTTACAATGAAGTTATGGATAACAATAAAAAGATCTGAGAGGTAAAATTTTAATATCAGTTATTCTCCCTCACCTATCCCAATACACACCTGTGTCCCAGCCATGTTGTTCTCAGAGAGCACCTTGACATCCAGCATTTGTTCCTCCATTCGGAATTTTCTCTAAGCCAGCATGTTTCTTTTCCCAATTTACCTATGAAAATCTGCTATCCATTTCTGAGGATACTTTTCAAGTATAACCCATTTCAAGTAGATTTTTAACTGTCAGAAATGCTCTCTCCCTCATTTGAGCACTTTTTTCTCTTAAGTCACTCATTTCACATTGTCTTATATCATAATTATCTGTGAACTAAATAAAAAGTCCCCCCTGCCAGTATTTGTTGCAAATAATGACTTTACTTTTATATATTAATATATATTAATATATAATATATTTTATATTAATACATATTAATATAATATATATATATATAATGAGAGAGAGAGAGAAAGAGAAAGGATTTTTCGCTATAGGGCGCATGCGCTTGCCTGAAAGACAGGGAGAGACAGAGACACAGAAAGCGAGAAATGACCCTCCTGGGGGGATGGCCACACCATAATCCCTTCTCCTCCATTCTCCTTCCAGGATCTTGGGCATACATGCACACGTGCCCAGCGTGAGTTTAAGCCACCGTGTCTAGGACTCGAATCGCAGTGGACTACGTGGGAGCCCAGTGATGTAACCATTATGCCATTTGCTGGTCCCTTACTCATTATATTTTAAAATACTAATCAGGGGTAAAAAATAGAGAGGCAAGACATTTGTGGGACACAGAAATAGTTTGTTACCTGGTCATCAATGTGGGAGAGGCTATTTTGATTTGTTATGATGATAACGTGTATAGTATTCTCAACTGGGCTGGTCTGATATGTATTTCATGTTGGGCAAATTCTCTTTACAAACCAAATAATATATAGCAATCGGATGCTTAAAAAAAAATAAGAAGAATAGAAATAAAATAAAAAGACTAAATGAATTCTAATAGAATAGAGTAGTATATTAGCCAGTTCTCCAAAGAAACAGAACCAATAGGAAATATATGTGTGCGGGCATGTGGTTTATGTGAGGAAATGACTCATGTGGTTATGGAGGCTAGAAGTCCCACCATCTGCCAAGTACAAGATGGAGATCCAGGAGAGCCAGGAATATGATTCAATCTGAGACTGAAGGCCTGAGAACCTGGACAACCATTAATGCAAATCCAGGTATGAGAGCAGAAGATGAGATGAGATGTCCCAGCTCAAACTGATGAGATGAGATGTCCCAGCTTGAACAGTGAGACAGGAAAAAAGGGATAAATTCCCCTTTCCTCTGTCCTTTGCTCTGTTCAGGCCTCAGTAGATTAGATGAGGCCCTCGTACATGAAGGAGGGTTCTACATGTTACTGAGTCTACCAGTTCAATGGCTAATCTCCAGAAACACCCTCATGCACAAACGATGTTTAATGGATCCTTGTGTGGCCAAACTGGCAAATAAAATTAACTATTACAAGTAGCAATTTTTCTAATTGCAAACGATGTATTTTGTCTACACAAAAAGACGGGGCTCTCCAATATAGTGACCATGTTGTCAATTTTTCTTCTAATCTCAGTTGTCCCCTAGACACACACACACACACACACACACACTCACACACCCCTTCATGTGCCCTAGTTTAGGAGTCTAAAAAAAAAGTTAAGATACAGCACTCAACTGGCCTTGAATAAGAAACAAGAAGTCTATGAGAGTGTCATGAGAGAAAAAATTGCCTTCAGAGTTCATATATGTTTGGGAACACTGATATTGCACAAAATTCTGCGATGATAATTTTAAGTTTCAAATGTCATGTTCCTATAATGATGACCATTGCAGACAGTAGCATTGATGATTTTTTGGAAAATTAGAAAAATATTTCTCCATCTGCTATAATATAAAAAATGATAAGTAATTTTCAATTTCTTAAGAACCTGGAGAAAAACAATGACATGGGAAAAGAATCAGAAAACTTAACAATTCAAAAACACTCAGATTCAGTATCACTGAAAAGAATGTTACAAGAAAGGAATCAATGCATAGTAGACTAGAGCCAACCAAATGTCAGGACTAGAACTAACAATTCTTGTTCGAAAAGTTTCATTGGCACCTGTAGACTTTGAAATTTTTTCTTTGAATAGTGTTATGAAGACAATACTGCAGCAGTGGAACTTATCTTTACCATATTCTTCAGGGCTAAGAAAGACTAAGAACTACAAAATGTGGCACCAATTAAATTAAGAAAAAGAACCCTTGTCTGGAAATCAGAGAGTCTATGTTCAAATCCCATTAGATCAATTTAGTTACACACCTGGGAACAAAGCACTTAAGCTCACTAAGTCTCTATCTACTCATCAATAAAACAGGAATGTATCCACTCATCAATAAAACATAAATGCCAGGCATAGCCACCATGGTCTGAATGGCTAAGATGCTATGCTACACAGGCTGGAACCACGTGGGAGGTCTGAGTTCATTCCCAGTCCAGCTGAAAGGCTGGGCATAGTGGCATATGCCTGTCACCCCAGAGATTCAGGAAGTTGACTCAGGAGGATCATTAGCTTCTGGATGGCCTGAGTAATATAGCAGGACCTTGTCTGAAAGAGCCAGGTGTGCAAGCAAGTACCTCTGAAGCCAGCCACTTGGGAGGCTGAGGCAGGAGGATCAAGACATAGAAAGACACAAGACAGTGTTCAAACAAAACAAAACAAAGAAGAAATCTTCATGATATTCTACTTTCTTTACAGTTTACTTTCATGATCAGATAAAATGGTGTTTGAGAAATCACGTTAAGTACTATAGAATGCTGTAAAAATTTAAGTTATTAGAATTAAAACTGGGACCAGCATGGCATAGTGGTTACATCGCTGGACTTCCCTATAGTCAACTGTGGTTCAAATCCTGGACCCAACAGCTTAGAACTCACACCCGGTGCATGTGTGTGCATGCCACCCCCCCCCCAAAAAAAAGGATGAAACAAATAATGAGGACCGCAACCATATTCTGAACAAAAGAAAATGTCCCATTTGTTCTGACATAAGATTTTCTTCTCTCAATTTAAAAATGATCTTAAAGCCACATTAAAATTTAAATCACTTATGGGTTGCCAATAATTCATACAGTTTAATGGAATTAAATTTTGTTGAAGTCAGAGCTATCTAATATCAACTAGGTGGTGTATGCAAACATAGAGGCATGAGTCTGCAAAGAGAAGGTTAGAGCAGGTTGGGGCATATATCTTTGGATGTTTGTCAGAAAATACCACTCAAGGGACCAGCAGTTAGCATAATGGCTATGTCACTGAACTCCCACGTAGTTGACCACGGTTCAAGTCCGAGACCCGGTGGCTTAAACTTATGCCAGGCCCATGTATGTGTGTGCCCAAGATCCTGAGAGGAGAATGGAGGAGAAGGGATTGCAGCATGGCCATCCCCCCGGGGGGTGATTTCTCACTTTCTGTCTCTTTGTCTCTCTCTGTCTGGCGAGTGCACGTGCCCTATAGAAAAAAAAAAAAAAGAAAAGAAAAGAAAATACCACTCAAGTCCACAAGCTGACCCCAGTCCTGACCATATTGATCTTCCCCTCTAAACTCCTATATCATATACTTAAGTAACTAAAACTCCGATTTCTTATATTCTTTCTTGGTATTGTTTAATTGCGCCTCCCCAAAATACATTGTACCACCCCATTGCGTCAATACCATGGCTATTCTTTGGTATGACTCATAATCCCTGAGAGTCCGCTCTCAGTAGTTGCTTGTTGATTAATATATCATTTTATATAAAGCTCTATCATACACCCCAACAGCTGGCTCCATGTCTCCATTGAGAATCTATCAAAAGGGATAAAAGCTTTATTTGCAGAAGGATCAAATAAAATTTTGGGCTATATAATCTTCTTCCCAGTCACCTCTTCCTTGGGAATCTTTAGCAATCAATCATTTATCAATTCATCTGCAATTCTCAGAGCACAGTCTCAACAGGAGACTGAAGGTGACAGGGAACAGAGCAAAGACTTAGCTGGTGACCAGAGAGCAAACTACTCCCACAGTGAGTGGGAGGCTCATCTCTCCCAAACCATGCAGTTTTATCTGTCAAATAACCTGACTGGATCAGTTTCCAAAAATCCCCTGCAATTCTAAACTCAATTAGAATAGCATATTAAAAGATGTAGTCTACTAGATTCTTGATGATTCAGTAGAATCACTTGGATCACAATATGCAACTGGATTAAGTGGTAAATGTTGGATAATTTTGATGAAAGCCCCAAAAAAAGAGATTTTTATTTTTCCCCAGCAATGGCTGCTTGTTATTTCCAAGAACCTGACTGATGGGGACTCAGGCACTCATGGAAGTGCGGAGAATACACAGTTCCCCCATAACAGGAGTGAATAGAGTCCCAAATGTTGAACTTCTCACATGCACAGTAAATGTTGGGCCACACACACACACACACACACACACACACACACACACACACACACAGAAATCAAATCAAATCTCTCTTCAAAAAGAAATTCACCTTTATGAACAAACATAACTGAGGGCATTGTCAGAATTCAGGGAAGGGCAGAATTGAGGTTATATTTGCAAAATCTCCCAGCAGTGCATAAATGAGCTAGAGCTAGGCTATAAATGAACACTAGATTTGCTTCAGCCTTAAGAGCTTCTATAAAGCATAAAAGCTTTTAAACTCCCTGTGAATGATATTTTCCTATAAAAAAAAAAAAAAAGAAGAAAGGAAATCTGTCTTCCTGAACTCTGTTTCTATAATTTCTGTATCTGTAATTCGGAAAGCTTATTATTTAAGAGACAGTGAAAAGTAATTTTAAAGAAATTGTTCTCAGGACCAGCAGATGGTATAATGTTTACATCTCTGGGCTCCCACTTAGTTTACTGTGGTTCGAGTCCCAAACCCAGCAGCTTCAAACTCACACTGAGTGCATATACATGCATGCCAAAATCCCAAGAGGAGGATGGAGGAGAAGGGATTGTGGCATGGCAATTCTGCCTGGGGCCAGGGGGTGATATCTGTCTCTCTGTCTCTCTCCCTTCCAGTGAATGCACACACCCTATAACAAAACTCTGTCTAAAAAAAATTAAAAATTAAGAAGTTGTTTTCATAAGCACATTTGCATTGTGAGAGCTAACTACCATCATGTTTCTCAGCCAAAACTCCTCAAATTACCCATTTATCCATCATGGAGTCAACATAATTTCTGTTCATCACCCCCATGTCCCTGTACGATCTGATCCCTGTCCATCTTTTAAGGTCCAGATGGCCAAAGCATTCCATGTCTACCCCAGATCACACTGACTTCCCCTCTCCAGTTCATTAGACTTAGGCTGTGCCTGACAATTTAGCACTCAGCTCTATGTCTAGAATTCTATCATTATATAATAACTCCACAACATTTAACAGAAGCTGATACTATATTATGACTCTTGAGACCTTCAAAACATGTTTTGTTGTATATAAATCCATGGAGATGTTTAATACAATATTTGTGGAAGAAAATAAAAATGGAAAAGGGGAGAGAAGTAACCAATAAATATTTGTTGGTTAATCATAATGAGGGTTACCTGGTAAGACATTTTGAGTCCACACATAAAGAGATTATTTTGGCAAACAACAGCTGGATCCTGCAGAGACATAATATAGCATTTAGAAATGAAAGATCCAGAGATAGAATCCCTGGGTTTGAATCATGGCTGTCATTCTTCCTAATGACATTATTTGCTTTAAACCTCGGTTTCCTTAAAATCTACAAAATTGGAGTGATAGCTATTATGTACCCTCTTTACAGGGTGTTGTGGAGAGTTAATAAGGTGGTATCTATAAAGGGCTTATTTAGTATGTGCCTATGAGCATTCCAAATGCTATTATTATCATTTTGGTTTGGGTTAATAGCAATTCTCCCAGTGATACAGGATTGACAGTCTGTTATTCATTGTAGACAGACTAATTTGACAAAAAAGAAACAAAACAAAAACAAACTAGTTCTGCAGTGAAGGAGGAAGAAAGAAAAACAATAAAACTAGTGCCTTTTAAAGTTAAAATAAAAACTATTTAAAGAATGGACTTGATGAGGCAGCCCATTGCCTAGTGCTTAGGGGAGCCAAATCTCACATGGCTAACTGCATAGTTCAAATGCTGGCCCTGTTGGCTTGCAAAACAGGCAGGGCATATGCACGTGTGTGCTCAAAATTCTGGCAAAATGGAAAAATGCAGAAGAAGGGACTATGGCATGACCACACCCTATCAGGGGCTGCTTTCTCATTCTCTTCTCTCTCTTTATCTCTGTGTCTCTCTCGTGAGTGCACATGCTCTGTGGAAGTTTTAACAAATAGACTTGATACTTTAGAAGAGACCCATGGAGGTATATTTCTGAGTGTGAAGGAAACAAAAGAGGGAGATTAATAAACTTAGTGTATGAAAGGGAAGGGCCTTAACAAGTCATCATAGTGGACCCAGACCAAACTAAGAAGAAAAGCCAGTTATCCCTTCTGAGCAAAACCAGGCTTTGAAATACACCTGCATTGACAAACTGTCATGCTAATAGTAACAAACACCACTTAAATTTCAATGACTTAAGACAACAGAGTTTTATATCCCTCTCATACTACATGTCTACACTGGTCAGCAAGGGCAGGAGACTTGGTTCATCATAATGACATAGAAATTCATATGGGCTTCCAGAAGCTCCCTGTCTAATGCTATCATCTCAAGACGGCTTCACGGCTTTCTACTGCAGAGGAAGAAAGAATGGAGACGTGTGCACTTAAATACTTCTGTACAGAAGTAGCACATTGTTTCCACTCACACTTTATTGGTCATTGCAAGTCACAAGGCCATGTCTAATTTCAAGGAATTATGTATTCAGGAGGAAAGAAGGAGTTGTTTGGATGAGCAGTAGTAAAGTCAAGTACCAACCAAATGTGTTCCACAGATCCATCACACTCTAGTGCAGCCCTGAATAGCTGAGTGTAGCAATAATAATACAACAGCCACTTTATTAAGCACCATTATATGGCAGACATAGATACCTTGGTGCTTGGTAGATGATAGCTGTCGTTTCCTCCATCATTGCTGCTATTCCAGTTCTATGCACAGGCTTTCAGCTGTTATTGTGTCCACTCCATAGGTAGTAAAACTGAGAAGAAACTTGCTCCATAAACAATGCAAAATACAAATCCCCTGCCTTTCCATGAGAAATTCCGCCTCCTCTAAAAGTCTTTAATGTAAACACAGGCTATCTTTCTAAGATATTTCCCACTAACCGCATTGTTGCAACTCACAATTTAACCAAACTACTCTCTCATTCTTCACGATGTACCGTCTTTATGCTTCTCACATAATTCTCTTCACTTGGAGAGAACTCTTTTTCATGTTAACGTACTAAAATTATTCTGGCCTCCAAAGTGTGGTAAAAAATCACCTTTCATGAGACATTTCCTGCTTCTCTTCGACAGATTTTATTTTCCTTCTTCTTATTCCCATAATTCTGTATTTCTGCCTGTCTCAGCTTTGCATTTATGTCTAATTGTCCCACCTCGCTGTGTGCTCCATGAAGGCAGGACTTGCATCTGCATATCTATGTATGGGGATCTGTGAGAAAACTCAGGTGTACAGAATACATCATGAAACTTTATTTCTCAAAATGACAATAGACATGATTCTGACATCTCCTTGCCACTCTGGGCATTCTAAACCCGTCCTTATCAGAAGCAGACTAAGCAGCCATCCTGTCTCCCACTCCTTCACCCCCTCTCAGTATCTAATCTTTCATGTCTCTTCCAAGTACTGGTAGCAAGGTGTCCACAGAGACCAAAGTTCATACAGATCTTCCTCATTCTCAGTGAAATCACACCCAATCTGTCTCACCTCCCCCACCTACAACATAATTTCCTTGCTCCAACTTTTAGAATGCAAAATCCAAGGGAAAAAAACATTTAAGCATCTTTCACTGTCTTTCCTACTCCTAAAGCATAGGTCAAGATACTGTCTACCTTCTTTAGATGAGGAGTGAAAAATATAGGAACAAAATTTCAATAAATTATCCAACTACACAAGCATGTAGACCTCCAAGTCTCAGTCTGCACAAAGGAGACTTAACACTTGATTAAAGCCCTACATGATGAGAGGGTAATCCAGGAAATGCAACCGGATAATTCAATTACATAAACCCTAGTAATACCTTTACTAATTGACCTGGAAAAGTTATCATGTGCAAAACTGCAACAACAGTGGTGGTTGGCCTTAACTGTTATAGCCATAAGTTGGTAGAAAGAAATTTAAAAAGGCAGAATTCTATTTAATGGGATTCAATCAATAAAAGTAAGTGTTGAAGAGTTGTTTAAAAAATATGGTTGAAATAAATAAATGTTGACAGTTTCTTCAATAAAATCTATGTTGACTCATCTTATTTAAAATAAAACCTTTGACATATGGGCTCAAATATATAACATATGTGCCATTAACTATGCATTTCCAAGGATCTTCCATTTGATACTTTCTTGGCCTGGAGTTTCCAGACTTAAAAAGATCTGTGAAACAACTAGAATTTTCTTTGAAGTAATGTCTGTTACTACATATGTATACAGTTTTGTGAAAGGGGTCCATGAATTCTATAGTCGCAGGAATATATACTCCATGAAAGACAGTGTACAACACAAACACACATTTTTGTCCTATTTTTCTGGAAAGGAAAAAGAAAGGAAGGGAGGAAGGAAAGAGAGAAAGAAAGGAAAAGGAAAAGAGATAAAGAGAGAGAAAAAGAAAGATATCAGAAATTACCTAGCAGCAGTAAAACTGACACATGACTTTAAGGCATTCCATTTAAGTTCCACGTGTAATGACTCTGAGCCGCCTTTTGTGAATTCCAAAGCACCAGGGTCATAATCTATAAGGGCATGCAGTACAGATTGCTAAGTAACAGCCATGGCAAATGTAAGAGAGGATGACATAAGGGAGCCTTGAGCTCAAATGAATATGGAAACCTCTGCAAGTTAAGGTCATTTCACTCCTGCAAATAAGAGAAAATTATCTGGGGATATAGGAAAAATGAAGGACCACCAACTACTAGTAAGCTCATATTATGGTTGACAGAGTAATCTCCAACATCAAAAACAAAATTGAGGTGATGTGGAAAGGTTGACAAAATGTTTATATCTCATCAAAGAAAGTTGAAAGCTGGTGATTAAATGTAACTCATTCCATTTCTCTCTCAAAGGAAATGATGGAAAATAGAGCAGGCACCAGGCCAGAGTCAGCTGGCCCCAATTGGCTTGATTTAAGGCAGCGCATAACCCCTTAGGCCTATGTCTCTACAATCCCTAGAGCAGTGATTCTTTGCTTTCTGCAAGGACATGCCTGATAAGGAATGTTCAAATGGAAGCTTCCTGAGGACAGGCATAAGAATAACAGTGACTAGGGAACCAGCAGTTAACATAATGGCTATGTCGCTGGACTCCCACGTAGTCAAATGCAGTTTGCGTCCCAGACCCGGTGGCTCAAAACACGCTGGGCGCGTGTGCGTGCGTGCCCAAGATCCCGAGAGGAGAAGGGATTGCAGCGTGACCATCCCCCCTGGGGGGGTGATTTCTCGCTTTCTGTCTCTCTGTCTCTCTCTGTCTGTCTGGCGAGTGCACGCTCCCTATAGCGAAAATCTCTCAAAAAAAAAAAAGAAAGAAAGAAAAAGAAAAGAAAAGAAGAATAGTGACTAATAAATACATTTTCTCATGTAACTACCAAAATAACCTATGAGACACTATCATTATACTATTTTACAGATGCGGGAGCTAAAGTACAGATGCTAACTAACTTGTCAGTGTCATGTGGTAAAGACAAATTAAAATTAGACCCTTTACAAAGTAAACTCTCTCAACTACTGCCCAAGACTTCCTCCTATGCATGTTATGTTCAGTGCTACATTGTCCATCAAGTTCAGTGATTTTTTTTCTAATATAAGTATGTAATATGTGCTACATGAATGAGCAAGACTCCTGCATGATCTTACTGCAGTATTAGTCAGTGTTCTCTAGAGAAACAGAACCAAAAAGAGTATGGAAATATATAAGAAGAGACTTATTACAGGAATTGGCTCACATGCTTATGAGGCTAAGAAGTTCCATCATATGCCTTCTACAATCTGTATACCCAAGACATCACACAGGATAATTCGGGCCAAGGCCAGTCCTGAAACTGAGAAGTGGGACAGGAAAGGGGTAGTTCTGAAAACCCAAGAACCAGGAGCTCCAGTGTCCAAGAGCATGAAAAAATAATAGCACATCTCAAGAAGAAGAGAGAATTCACCCTTACTCCAATTTTTGGTTCAAAGGATTGAATGATGCAGACTCACATTGGTGAGGGCACATCTTCTTTATTCAGTCCACTGATTCAAATATTAATCTCTTCCAGAAACACTCCCAAAGACACACCCAAAAAGAGACTTTACCAATCGTCTGGGTATCCCTTAACCCAGTCAATTGGCACACAAAATTAATCATCACAGTAACACACTAGCTCTAATTTGACTCATTTTCCTTCTAAAAAGGAGGCACCTTAACATATGAAAAAGAGATTATTAAAAAGAATAACTTGAGTTTGCATACACAAATTTAGGTGTGATCTCAAACTTGGATATTCTCATAGTCTACCAAGTTTAATAACCAGCATTGTAATGCCATTTTGAGAGAATGGAGGCTTGTTGATCAATGTAATGACTCCCCAAAATTAGCTACTGGGGTAGGATCCAGTAAAGGCAAAGCAACAGAACTTGCTGATTCTCCACTAATGTTCCTTCTCTCTTTCTCCTAGAGACAAATGTAGCTTGGTGCCATGTCTTTCCACATAGGATCCACATTTCCAGGGGATCCTTGCTTCAGAGACAACATGACTAACTTATTGCTGGTGAAGCATATTCTGGAACAGAAGTACACATCCAGGCTTGGTCATTGAAACCTGGCATGTGATCTCTTCCATAATACAACTTCTGTGCAAACTACAATATCCAAGCTCAAGCAAGTAAAGAGAACAAAGGCTTCTAGCCTTACCATTCTGAGACCTTAGCAAAAATGCAGAATCTCGAGCTTTATCTTAGAACCAGAAATTTTATTTAACAACTCCACCAGTGATCCATCTGCAGGAAGTTTGTGAAGCAATGAAGTAAGAAATGTCTGAGAAACCAGATGAAAATCTCTGGACTCCTCGGATTGACCTCTGCAGTAGAGCTGCCCAGCAACCTGGGACATTCACCTAAGATTGTCCCATGAGAAAAAAATCAACCTCAGTGTTTTTTAATTCACCAAATTATAGAGTCTCTTTATTTGAATAGTTTAGCAAGGAAATAGTCTTCTTACTGAGTGTCCACCAGTGAGAAACTTTTGAAGAAAGTAAAAGGATGGGGCCAGAGGTACTTCTATCCTTCACCTATGATGATGCATTTTGAGTGCATTATAATAAATGTATCTTTTATTGTATAACCCAGATGTTAAGTAGGGTCCCTTACTCCTTTCAGATATGGCTAAGATTGACCCAGACCTCAATTCTAAGGTTTCCCTTTAGCTTTTCTGAACTCCAGGGGATTTCCTCCCTACATTTGTTTCAGCGTTTGAAATCCTACCTTACTACTTACTGTCTTGGTTTTATTCCACATCAACCTAAAGGTGAAGCCCAACTCTCCCCCAATTGCCAATAAAAATCCACACTTCCATTTGGAATCACATATTTACAAACATTAAAGATTTGAGAATAATGCAAACAAGATCCACACAGCCTTAGTCATCTCTCTGGATACTCTCTACTTTCTCCCCCCTCGCTCATTAACTTTTCCTAGTATACCAGAGAAATAGTTTCAGCCAAGAAGGCCAGGATGAAGGGGAAGAAACGAACCTCAGAATATCAGGAGAGAGAAATCCATTAGCCTAATGTTTGGAAATGACTGCCATTATCAGGCAGCAAGGACATTTCGCTGCTTTCCCATAGTCTTTGTCTTCACAGTCAGGTTCCCTTCCCTTGTTGGTCTTTACTGGCCTTATCGTACACCCAAAGAGCTGTGGCTTAATATCACTGATACCTTATGCCAAATTAATGTATGCATACAGACAGCCAATCACCGTTTATTACACATCCACCTCATGCTAAGCACTTTGTTAGGCACAGAGGAGACAGGGACAAAAAGACATGAATTTTGATATCACGGAACTCAATGTTTGTTGAGGAAATAAGCTCCAAATCAAGGATGATAAAATACTATTGTTATCGCTGAGATTGAAATCTATGCAGAGCAGGTAGAGGGACCCTTCACTAAAAGCTATCACTGAGGTTAACACTTGAGGCAAGTGAGAGTAATCAGGAAAGCATGCCCTAGGTTACAGCTGTATGTTCACAAGGCTATTAATATGGACCCATTATTAATGTCAATGTGTAAAGCCGCAGAATGAGTGGATGGAGGAAGGAATAGGATGAGAAATGATGTTGGGCAGGTGGGCAGGGTCACTTAAGAAAGGTCTTTAAATTCTCCCAGCCAATTTCCCTCAGTCAGCTATGCTCATGTAACCTGGAAATGGTCCCACTCAGAATGAAAAGTAATGAAATCTAACATCATGGAGCTTAGTGTGTATTGAGGAAACAAGCTCCTTTCAAGGATGCTAAAACACTATGATTACAGCCTAGACTGAGATCAGTGCCACATGCAGAGCAGACAGAGGGACCCTGTATACCATACAAAGGACTGAACTTAATTTTGACTCTTTTCATTTTGGGTCATGGACTTTTTTAGAAGAGTAATGAAACCTTTGGACTCCTTTTAGGAAAAAAAATAATTAATACATACAAAATGCAACCCACACAATTCAAAAAAATTTGTAATTTATATTACAATATAATTCTACCTGGGTAAAGATCCCAGATTAAGATCACTTGAAGATGATGAAGTGCCAGGAGGCTGACCAAGTGCCAGGAGGCAGGAAGGAGGCATGATCCGATTTTCATTTCAGAAGGAACACTCATACTGAGAGGGTAGGCTAGAGGGAGATGAGACTAGAAGTTGAAAAAACAGTTTGGCAACCTGACAGAGGAATCCAAGTATAAAGATGTTGATAAAGAGGTAATTATTATGGTGGTGATGATTTATCTGATCCTTCTAAAGCATGGTTCTTGCCCTTAGAAAACCCAGTACTTCCTTTAATATTAAATATTTTTGTGAAACTATCATCATCTCAATACAAAAGTTAATGATAATATATACCTACAGGCTTTCCGTACACTGTTAGGAAAAAAGAAACTTTTAAAAAGTAACTTTGAGTAAGACCATATGTATTTCAAAACACACCACTCGGGTCCACATAGTCTAGAAGAGCCAATAAAGTAGTCATCACCTGTGCCTGGGCTCGCCATGCAAGTGACAGCTCCAAAAGGGTCACCAACACAAATGCGCTGCACTAGGACCTTCGATTCCTCAAGGGTTATTGCCATCACCATGTGAGTTTCCCAAAGCAATGAACAACTTAAATTCTAAAAAACGGCAAAATATGTTCTTTTTTAAAAATTTGTTTATACAGTATTTGCATTCTTGGAAAAGCCATTGTCTATTAAAAGAGCAGACAAAAATACTTCCTGTTTGTCAATATAATGAAATAAGATTTCAAATTTAGTTGACAACCAAAATTTTCATCTCTCCATATTCTTCTCCACAAATTGCTGGATGCCGGACATCCTGGCCCTCACTTGTTTTCACTGTGAGGTCCAAAAATATGCCCTAACAAAGTTGTATATGACAAGCCATCCCTGTTGAGAAGCATTAGTGTAAAGTAGTCATGAACTAAAACAACACTGGGTTCCTCTGCATCCCATGTTAAGGGAGAGGGAGGAAGAGGAAAAATGGAATGGAATTTGGAAAACAGTTAAGAGAATCATTGTAATAGTTCTGAGGCACATTTCTTTTGTTTTACTTTCTTTTATTTTATTTTTTCATATTTTTTTACATTTAATCACTATAAATCTTCACAACACTGAAAATTTCTTCATTCTTTTTTTTTTTTTTTTGAGAGATATTTCCTATACGGCAAATACACTTGCTGGAGAGACAAAAAGAAACAGAGAGACAGAAAGTGAGAAATCACCCCCTGGGGGGATGACCACACCACAATCCCTTCTCCTTCATTTTCCTCTCAGGATCTTGGGCACGCACACACAAGTGCCCAGCATGAGTTTCAAACCTCCTGGACTTGGACTCCAACCTCATCTCACCATGTGGGAGTCCAGTGCCTTAGTCACTAAGCCACTTGCTAGCCTCAAAAATGAGTTTTTCCAGCATGAGTACTCCGTATGTCAGTCCAGTCAAAAAATCACCACACACGTTGTCATCAAACAGACTTACCTATTTTTGTCAATTGGATTTATTTTTCCTCTTGATTCCCTCCCATTCCTCCATTGCCAGCCCTCCTCCCACACTGTCCTGGTATCCATGGTTGCTTTTCATGTTTTCATGTCTGAGGCTCATTTCTAAAGAGTGAGAGGTTGAGAGCTTATTAAAGGTCCCCCACCTTGAAGAACTCTCTCTTCTATCAATCTCCAAATTAGCACCTGAGGCTTCAAAACAAAACAAAACAAAACAAAAAGGGAAAAGAAAAAAACATTTGCTCCACCAGCTCTCCAACTGCACCAAAGGGAGAAATTACCCTTTGACCCCTAAAGCCATTTACTAATGACCTGCAGCATGAGACTGGATGGCTTTTCTCATTAGTGCATGACTACATTGCAAATGTTATTGCCAGCCAGCCGATTATAAAAGCATAAAGAGAAAGTAATTAGCACAATCATTTTACATAGAGTAAATTTTAGTGCAGCCAGTTTGTCAGAGATGCAATTTCATGGGATCACAGCCATGCATTAATGGACTTATGGGAAACTGTTAATTTGTTATTTGAAATGAAGTCTTATCTCTGGCCACTTAGTTCAGTTAGTTAGTGCCTAATGCTAAGAAGGCCAAGGGCATGGGTTTGCCTCCAGTGCTGTCCAGTTTGACTTTGTAACGTTGTACAACTGCTGACTGGCATTCCCAGCCAGCCAATTCATGTGGGAGGCCATTCAATCCAAAAGGAACAATTTATGGGATTCCATGAGCATAGATGATGCAGGGAAATTTGCCGTGAGGATTTAAATTCAAAATGCATGAACATATAGTGCAACATGAGAGAACCTTGTGGTGATGGAGCAGTTCTATGCATTTTGGCTATGATGATGGATACACAAACCTACCCATGTGATAAAATTCTGTAGAACTAAACACACACACACACACTTACACTCAACTAGTACAAGTAATGCTGAGGAAATTTAAATAAGATTGGTAGATTATATGAAGATCAGCATCTCAGTTGCAATAATCTACTATAGTTTTCTGAGAAATGCTACACTTATAGAAAACTGAAGGCACAAGGGAACTCTGTATTCCTGCTTATGATTGAATCTGTAGTTATATCAATCAAGTTTTTATTAAAAATGGAAAAGAAATGCACACGTTGGTGATGGCTAAGTAGAATAAAACTTATCTTCCCTAGACAAGAAAAAGTCAGGAAGAATTTCCATGGTTTTTGAGCATTATATTTCAATGCTCAAGAAAGAGTTCTGATCTGGAAACTAGTCATCTGTTCTGATTTAAAAATAGAGACTAGTCGAGGTCAGCAGGTGGTATCGTGGTTAAGGTGCTAGACTCCCACATGATTGACCGCAGTTTGAGTCTTGGATGCAGTGGCTTGAAACTTACATGGGACACATATGCATGCATGCCCAAAATATCAAGGGGAGAATGGAGGAGAAGGGATTGCAATATGGCCACCCACCCCACCCACCCACCCCCCGGGAGGGTGATTTCTCACTTTCTCTCTCTCTGTCTCTGTCTCTGGCAAGCACACATGACCTATAGCAAAAAAACACAAAAGCCCTAAAACAAAAAAAAAAAAAAAAAAAAAAAAAGATCTCTTAAAAAAAAAAAAGACTAGTTATTCAACCTTGTGTTTTTCTAATCATGTCACTTTGATTCACTTTGCTGTCTAATGGATAAGTGGTGAACTCCCAGTATTTAGATTTTTATGCAAACAAAAAATGAGGAACGAGTAATTTTTACCTTCTTTTAAGTATGTCACATTAAATACTTAGTCATATCAAATCCTTATTTGAAAATGGAGCTACTTCTCAATGTGATCTTATGAGATAGTCAAACAAAATATATCTGCATGCCATGTCTAGCCTTAGGCTAGGGGTTTTCCACCTGATAAATAAACACAGGTACAATTTAGGTTGACTTTGGAATAGGCTGTGTAGCCTATAAACCTATGGAGTTTCATTCTTAGAGAATGCTCAAGAGAAAGTTAAGCATTTATCTAGGATGCTTTTGATCCTCATCTCTCCATATCTGTGCCATAAACTCTTCTGTGAAGGAAGTTTCCCTGATCGGCTATGTAAGGAGAAGCCTGTATTCTATATCAATCGGCCACCTCTGCAGTGAGTTAAGGTGTCCCTTCATGTGTACCTGGAACCTCAGTATGCGTTTTCATTTGGAAATGTATTTGAGATATAGAGTAGTTAAAATGACATTATACTCTATAAAGATGGGACCTAACCCCAATAATTTGCATTCTTGTAACAAAGGAGAGAACATGTAAAGAGAAGGCAATATACCACAGAGAATACATGTAATTGTAGAGAAGAGATCTTTGGCTTCAAGCCAAGGAACACCAAAGACTGCCAGCAACCATGAGTATCTAGGAGAAAGACATGAAAGAGATTCTTCCTCAGGGCATTCAGGAAGAACCAATTCTGCCAGCCTCTAGATTTCAGACTCCTAGACTCTTTAATTGTGTTGTTTTAAGTAACTTCATTTGTGGTCGTTCATTATAACATCCCTAGAAAATGAATACAACCTCCCACCCCAGAGATCTATACCCTGTGTCAGTATGTTGAAAGCTTTGACGAGTCCTTGAGTTCCTCAAACTTATTTGCCCATGAAAGCATTTTCCATGTAAAATACCCATTATTCTCTCATGAAACATATTTTTAAAATGCCATTTTAGATTATTTCAAATTTCAGTGTACATGTGGATCACATGAAGATTAGATTAAAATGAGGATTCTGGTTCAGC
>NW_006159784.1:1006043-1016611 GCF_000334495.1 Tupaia belangeri chinensis
AGATCTCAGGCAGGCCTGAGAGTCTGCATTTTTTAACAAGTTCTCCAGTGATCCTGAGACCACACTTGAGTAGCTGGCTTTGACTCTCCACACCAGGGGGCAGCGAGCTGGAGTAGATCATCTTCCAGGATCTTGCCTAGTTCAAAGGACAATGACTTAGCCTCACATGGTGGTTTGATTTTTGATCTCGGTTCTTTATTTACCTGTAAATAGCAACTTTGCAATGTTTCTCAGAGGGAGTGGAGTAATCTCTCTGCCTCATTTATAGTACAGTTGAACCATGTGACTTAATTTGAGCCATGGAATATTCATGAATGAAGAATACCTCAGGAATAGTAGTGGAAAGGGTTTCTGCCCTTTCAGCCTGGGCCTCAGAATAAAGACATGTAGAAAAAATCTCAGCCCTGCCAACAACCTGGAGCTCAGCCTAGCCAGCCAAATCCAACTTAGATCAGCCACGCCTCAGCTTTCCTATAGATCTATGAGAGGGAAGAACAGTCACTTACTGTTATCAGTGACTAAGATTTTTGAGTTTGTTGCTTATACAACAAAAACTAATGGGCACACCATCTTGGTCTTCTGTCCACCCAATCATAACTATGGATGCTAAAGCTTATCTATACGCTAGGTGGAATTTTTTTGACCTTCAACCTTCTTCTGAGTACCCAAAGGTAGAAGATATGATTCATAGAGAGTTGACAGTCAGGCTTAGGAAAAAAGTGATGTACAAATGAAGGAATAAGTTACGTTATGAAATCAGATGAGATTAATAAAAGTTTGGTAGAAGTAGGCTGAACTTGTCAGAGAAATCTAAGGAAGAGCTTTGGGTAAGTAAAGAGAAGTAAAGCATTCACTTTGAGAGGATGAGGATGTCCTCTGGAAAAAAAGATTTTAACAGAATAAAATGTCAGAAGCTAACAAAGTATTGATTGCAAAATTCAAACCACCTTTTCTGGCCATTATGGGAAAGCTCACCTACATTCTTATCCCATGGCAGGCCATTTGTGACCATTTGGAGGAGAAAGAACATTGTACGTGTACATTATTCACTCCTGGCACAGGTACAATCAGAGGCACAATGAGGAGCCGCCAGGGGCTGGCTCTCAGTGGCCATGACAAAGCGAAGGCATCGAGGCTGGTAGGCTGCAGCAGGGAGTCAGCACACATTATTTGCCCAGTGGAACTGACAGAGACTGAGAAATATTAGAACAGGAGAAAAAGTGCTTTGCACCAAATTACTTTTTATTCCTCACTTAATAAAAACTTCCTGGGTTGTTTCAGTTATCACGGCTGGATTCATGATTCATAGATCATAAATGTATGCACAGAGCAATTCTGGCGATGCGCTGGGGATTAAGGGAACTTCAGAGGGAGGAGCGAGTCTGAGCAGAGCGACGCATCTCCAACCACAGGGGCCTGCTCACCTCAGGAGCCATCTCAAAGAAGAGAGACATTGGGGCTAGACAGTAGCACAGTAGGTTCACAACTCAACTCACACAGGAGTATCTGGGATTCACATCCAGAGGCCTCTGACATTACATGTCAGGCCTGCACACCTATGCTTGTGATCCAGGCTCACAGAGACTAGGGGTGGGTCGTGATGTGAGGTCTTTGCTAGGCTGCAGTTCTCTCTCTCAGAAGAAGAAGAAGTAAATAGAATAAACGTAAAAATAGTGAAATAGGGGTCAACAGACAGTGTGGCAGTTACATCGCTGGACTCCCACATGGCCTACAATAGTTCAAGTCCCAGACCTGGTGGTTTAAAATTCATGCCAAGAACATGTGTGTGAATGCCCTTGATCCCAGGAAGAGAATGGAGGAGAAGGGAGTACAGCCTGATCATCCCCAAAAAGGTATTTTTTCACTTTTCATCTCACTGTCTCCTCTCTCTCTATCTCTCTCTCTCTCTCTCACGAGTACACATACCCTAAGGCAAAAACCTGTTTAAAAAAAAGTAAAATAAGTAAACAAATAAAAAGGAGACGTTACAACAGTAGTAAATAGGTAAGCTAGAGAAAAGAGTCAACCTCTAGTGTTTCCCATAACATGGTTTAATCAGTATTTAAAGACAGAAGACCTTATAAATGCTCTATTTCTACATACTCATTCTATAGGATAGGAACAGAAGTCCAAAGAAAAGTGATTGTCCCCACTTAATCAGTGTGTACCCAGAACTCTGCTCATTGTAGCAAGAGGACTTAGGACAATGGAGGGAGCTGTGTATGCTTTACAGGCCTAGCCCCATCAGGGGGTCTGCAGTGCCTGCTCCCTGGTGTGATCTCCGTCAAAGGACCTTGGATGCAGCTCCTCCTGGGGAAGAGGAAGCACAGGACACACAGAAGCCCATCATGGCCAAAGGGCAGGGGAGAAGAAAATTACATCTGGGTCCTTACTCCTCAAATTGTCCTCTGATCACAGGTTAATATCCCCTTTTCCCCACAACTGGTCTAGAGAGAGGAGGTAGTAACCCAAAACATAACAGTTCGCTTCTACTGAGCACCAGGCAAACATCCTCCTTCCTCCAGGCCTTCCTTTGCACCACCATTTGCCCTGGGGGAAAAATGCCTTATCTTTCAGGATTTGAGAATGGACACAGTCTGGTAAGACCTGAAGGAGAAATGAAATAAAGGACAAAATCTTAATTAAAAAAAAAAAAGTTATGTCAGTCTCTACAGTAAAGAAAGGGGAGAAACAGAGAAATAATAGCAGATGGATTTAGTAATAAAAGTGAGTGGTGAATGAGAAGCTCCAGGCAGTGTGAGATGCAAGAGAACTGAGAAGAAAGTGGATATGAGAATGCTGCTGGGGATAAATGTTCTTCAGTAGATAAAAATAAGAAATGGAGTTGCTTTCATCTTAGTATGTGGCTATGAAATTCTACTTCAGAAAATGTGTCACTACTCCATAGCTAAATAACTAGAATGCGCCAAAATTTTGAAACCAAAGAATTCAATGTCAACAGGTTTCTATCTGCAAAGAAGAGGGGAGCAGAAAACATCCTCACAGCAAACTTGGTACACATACTAGGGCTAGAGCAATTTTCCAGGAACACAAGAGGCCCCACAGCAAAGGCTATCAACCCTGCAAAGGATTAAGGACCCCAAGGTCTGAAATCTCCAAGTCCAATATCTAGAGAAAGAAAGAGAATAACCAATGGTAAAGGGCATGGAGAACACTTTTTCAAATACATAGCTAACACCCGCTGGGAAGTTTCAGAACAGGCTGAAAGATTTGAGGAGGAATATATTTGCAGCCTTCTAGTGAAGGCAGGAGTACAGAAATGCTATTTTGTTGTATTCTCATAATCCTAATATACTATCAGTTTTGAGAAACCCAAGAAAGCATGCCTCATATGTTCAGCCTTCACTGAAAATGAGAAAAATAGAAACCAAAATTGGTAATACATATTGAATAGAATTTTATTTGGCCTTCAAAAAGGAGGAAACCATGCCTTTTGCAATGACAAGGATAAATCTGGAGGACATTACATCAAGTGGAGTAAGTGGAAAACAAGAAAAAAATCCTACATGATCTCACTTCTTTATGGAATCTTTTAAGAAGTTGAATTCATAGAAGTGGCGAGTAGAATGGTGATTACCAGGGTCACAGAGGTGGGTTAAGTGGGGCATAGCAGATTGGTCAACAGAAAGTTGAGATATACAGGAAGAGTAAGTTCTGAGGCTCTAATACACAGCATAAAGACTCTAGTTAATAATACGGTATTGAATGCTTGAAATTTTCTAAGAGAATAGAGCTTAAGTGTTCTCACCACATACACACACACACACACACACAGAACTATGTGAAGAAACAGAGAGAAGGATGTTAATTAGCTTGCCAAGGTAATCAATTCACTATGTATAAGCATATTGAAACCTCACATTGTACGCCTTAAATAAGCATAATTTCAATTAAAAATAGGTAATATACAGGGACATGTAGGAAGCCAGTGGTAAAGTGGAGATTGCGGTCTGAGTTGGGAAATGGCGATGGGCCCTGAGATGTGGATTTAAGAGACGATAAGGAAGCCACGAGGGTCCAGGGCACTCATGAAGATGAGGGGCACAGAGGTCTGAAGCTTTAGTGCACCCAGCTTCTCAGTTGCTAAGCAACCTCCTGCCTAGAGATTAAACAGTGAGTCTTTCTGAACTTGGTGAGCTATTTGTTGTAAGTAACAAAATTATGTCTGAGATGCCAAAGAGGAACTTTGGCTTTCAGAGGTGACAAACCCATCTCCAGAGGCAGTCAGTCACCAAGGTTTATGAGGTTGGACCATAAGCTGCCCTGGGCCATTCAAAATAATAATAATAAGAGACAACACCAATCAATCTCTGAAGAGTTCACAACATGTACACTTGTATATGTGAAGTTATTTTAAAACATGTATATCAACCTCTGTGTGTATGTTTTTATTAAGTTACGTGTTCTGGAAATGTATTGGATTGTCTTGTTCATCTGTTTATGTTATGGGTGTGCTCATGTATTATTCTTTTTTTGTTGTTTTGGGGTGTGAAATTACCATAGAGTTTTAATTGTTAAATGTATTTCCTGTTGGGACTCGTAGATGAATGATAATTTGATGAGGAATAGAAAATGTGTGTCCAGTGGGCCATTTACTGAGTAATAAGGAATTGTCAGATAGCCTGATTCTGGCTGATTATTCACATAAAAATTCTAAATTCATTTATCTCAGCTACTTTAAAGGTTCACTGCTCAGGCAAAAAGGATACACTTTTGTACTTCTCTTTTTCTATGGATTCCTTTCTTTTTTTATTTATTCATTTACATTTAATCACATCTTTACGGTGTACATTTCTTTTTCCAGCACAAATACTATCCATGTCAGTCAAGCCAAAGATACTACTCTATCACTTATCAGGAAATAGCTGCTCGTTTTTTTGTCAATTAAGCATACTTTGACTTGTTTCTTCCTTCCCCTTTCCCTTCTCTCCCTTCCATACTAAGCTTTATTCCCACATTTTATTGATTCACAAAATACCCTAAACTAAAAATATGGAAAAATTTTACCCCTATTTCTCACCTTCTGCCATTTCTCACCCTTCTCCCACACTATCTCAGGTGTCTACAGTTGTTTTCCATTCCTTTTTTCCCTCACATTTTATTGATTCACAAAATTTCTTAAATAATCTAACTACTTTCAATAGCAAGTTCAGCTGGTATATACATGTGTGAATACATGCCTGATTTTAGTCATGAAATTCTGAGTAGAATGAATATACTATAAGGTAGCACCTAGCTGATGCTATATAGCTTAATACAGTCATTAAATAGGCATTTTTAAATATATTTTTTAATTTTAAGAAAAGCCATTTTAGCTTTAATAAATCAAAGAAGTGCTAAGGAACTTTGCTTAAAACAAGCCAGGAAACAGGTTAAGATTCTCTTCAAATAGTAGATACATGAACCTATCAGCAGCTCAAGACAGGACAACATTCCTTAAAATCGGAAAACAAAACCTAGAAGAAAATCAGCAATGTTTTAGTCAAAAGTCATAAAATTTTATTTCACTAGTTCAGTCTCATGTATTTAATCTATCTTCTGTTGTGTTTTGATCTTCCTGGTTAAATACTGGGATACAATATTCAACTCCAGACTTGTCCCTTTGATTAAGTTGTACATTTTCTTAGTTTTTGGACTCTTATTTCTGTGTGTCTGTATTTAATTTTCCTGATATAACACTCCCTTGAGAACTTCTTGGAGACCTGGTCTGGTGTTGGTAAATTCTTTCAGGTTTTGTTTATCAGAGAATGTGTTCATGTATTATTTTAAAGCAATGAAACTCGGCTTCTTTGCCCTACCTAAGGCAAAGGAAAAAGAAGTGGTAACCAGCAGCCTGGGGTTAGGGTATTAGCAAATTATTTGTGACCCAATCAGGCTATTATCCCCTAAGGTCAATGCTTAATGGAGTTAATTTCATTGTAAGGTATATAGCATTTGTAAGAAAAATAACACATGTCAACTCTCAGACTCCTACAACAGAGTTAAGGCACCCAGAAGTAGACCCTCTCCAATTGAACTTTAGTGACAAGAAAGCTCTACTGAGAGTCTAAAAATAAAATGACTTCTGAGGGCCAGCAAGTGGTATAGGGATTAAGGTGCTGGACTCCCACATAGTCTACTATAGTTTGAGTCCTGGACTCAGCAGCTTGAAACTCACACAGGGCACATATGAGTGCATGCCCAAAATTCCAAGAGGAGACTGGAGGAGAAAGAATTGGGGGCATAGCCATCCCACCAGGGGTGATCTCTCACTTTCTCTCTCCTTGTCTCTCTCTGTCTCTCTGGTGAGCACATGCTCCCTATAGCAAAAAATCTCTCTCAAAAAAAAAAAAAAATAAGACTACTGGATAAAGAGAAATCCAGATTGGACTCAAAAAGACAATGTCTGTATAATAAATTAGTTTCAAAAAACACCACACAAATGATGCTACAAAAATATCTAGTCCATGTCTTTGACCTGGCAAGGAAGTTTGGGCATGTGGTGTGAAATGAAGGAGGAGGACCCTGATCACAGCCAGGACCTCTGGAGTGAGGTAATCCATTTTCCACCACTGTATAAGGAGCAGACTCAGCAGGTTAATGTGGGCTGGGTGGAGCCATAGACACACCTCCAGATCCCCCCTCCACAACCACCCATCACCCACACACATGGACAATAGGAAGTCGACAGCTTCAACAATGGTATCTTCACACTTAGCGGTGGAGGCAGAGGGACAGGCCACTGGGGACAGTGTTAGCCCAACCCATCCAGAATTCTAGAAAAAAATTAAGGGAAAGGTGTCTCAAATGGCAACATCTTCATCTATAAATCTGGTCTTTAGGATTCTAACTTACTTAATTTAATTGAAGTGTGTTCATATTAGGTAAATTCATTTTACAATAGTAGTGATGTGCAGTGACTGAATACATAAAAATAAATTAAAATAATAATAATTTAAAAAAAAAAAAGAAATAGAAGTAGAGTGAATTGACATGTCTCCAGAATGCTGTGGGATAATTCATACCAGCTGTCCCTCTCTGAAGCACAAGACTGATGCCTGGTTCCTGTCCACCCAGCAAGAGCCCTGCCTGCTGGTCTATTCAGTTACTCTGAGATGACATGAACACATTTGTTTAGCAAGCTTGGGTAGGGGTGTATTTTACTTTTAAGTGAAAGCATGACTGAGAAATATCAGTTAGCATCACAAGGAGGTCTCAGACAAAGAATCAGTTAAAGGCACTCACTACTCACATCTAAGTGGTATTAATTAATCTTTTTTGCCATATTTACTTTGTCTAGAAATGTTCACTGGGAATACTAATGAATTGTAACAAAAGAACATCACTTCATTTTTGTCTAATGCACTAAAATGTATTTCCTTTTCATTTTATGGAAAAATTAACTTTATTTTAAGTGTTTTTTAATTGTCATTTTCTTTCAAGACACTAAGTATCATGTAAATTAGTAGACAGGTGCACTACACAAATTATCAAAATGCACAGGTTATTCCTAATTTGAAAATGGAGTGTGTTCTCATAGTGTCTTCATTAGTCAGATGTCAAGAATTCCAATTGTGAGGATTTTTAACTCATAAAGATATGTTACACAGAATGATTTTTGTTTTCAAGACCTAGTGAAAATCTCTCTATCCTGTTAACACTTAATGTAATTGTTGTTTCAGAATGTTTCTTCTCAAAGCATGGTCCACACACCTCAGGGAGCCACTGAGATACTTTCAAGGGTTCCTCGATGTCAAAATTATTTTCACAATCACCCTCAGATGTTATTTACCTTTTCACTGTGATGACATTTACACTGAAGGTCCCAAAGCAATGGTGGATAAAACCACTTATGCCTTCAGCCCAAATCAAGGCAATAGCATTCTCCTAGCAGTCTTCGTATCCTTCACCACCACTCACTCATGTATTCATGTTGAAAGATCCACTTTACAAGCTAAGTGATGTATAGTGATTAAATGTGTAAAAGAAATTAAAATAAAATAAATTTTTAAAATAAATGAATACAAAGTGAGAAAAACAAAACACACACTCACACACAAAAGCACCAGTTTTATATAAGAATATCTATGATGAAGCAGTAAACATTAATTTTATTTTATTAAACTGCAACTCTGAATGCTCCTCTTTTAAATATTTTGTATATCAAATGAGGAGAATCCATATAGCACTTCTCATCAAAGTACTTGATTTTCCATCAAAACACATACACACTCACGCTCTCACACACACACACACACACACACACACACACACGCATGATTGTCCAAGTTGCAAGCTGAACTGGCCACTTTTTCTATGGAATATCACTGTTTCTGAAAAGAATGATGGCAAACTATGGTTACTCAAATGTGGGCATCAAGGAGATATTCTCAAAAATAGGGGTCAGATGTGGTGCAGCAAGAATGCAATATTCTGTGAGGCTGAACCAAGCAAGAAGGTTCCGAGTCCTTTTTGGGAGGCCTCTCTGAACACACAGGGCACATACGTGCTGCTACAATTCAGGATTGGCAGAGACTGGGGTTGGGTCATGGCATGAAGACCTGGTGCTGTCTCCCTATGCCCCATAACTGCCCTGCCCCAGTCATTTATTTCACTAATGGAAGAAAACAAGAAACTTCTAAAAATAAATAAATAAATAAAATAAGTATAAATAAATAAATAAATAAAGTAAGTAAGAAATCATGACACTTCTGGGAAAATAAATGATATCTTCTTGCCAATAATGAAATTTGAGATTTAAAAGAAAAGAGTTCAAATTTTGGAAAACGTGTATCTACCATCATAAGCTTGACAACTTCCCAACACTTAAAAATTGACATGATACAAAATTTGTATTGCAATTAATGTATAAGAAAGTATTATTTAATTGAATTTTAGTATAGTGTCAGAAAAAAAGTTCCATAATTATCTCAGAAGGCCATTATAAAGTCCTTTTGTTCCAACTATTCTGTATAAGGCCAGATTTCTTCACATAATGCAATTAAACCAACTTACTTCAATATATTGAATGCAAAAACAGATGTGAGATTACAACTGCCTTCTATTAAGCTAGATATTAAAGACATTTCCACAAAGGCTAAATTACTCCATTCTTCTTGCTACAGGTTTTTTTGTTTTAGAAAGCAGTTATTTTCTATTTTAAAATGTTTCTTATGTCACATGTAATGGTCTGATTGTTATATGAATTAGTAAATATGTTAATTTTAATTTCTCATATATACATGAACTTCATACAGCTTATCTAAACAAAAATTCTTTGATGTCCTTAATAATTTTTAAGATACAAAGGGACCCATTCATTTTCACATTCATTGCAGCAATAGTCACTGTAGCCAAGACAGGGAATCAACTTTAGTGTCCATCAGTGGAATGGATAAAGAAAATGCAGAATGTGCATGCAAAGAAATGCTATTTGGCCTTTAAAATTAAGGAAATCCTGTTACTGGCAGCAACATGAATGAATCTGGAGAATATTATGCTAATTAACATAAGCCAGGTTCAGAAAAGCCAATACCACATGACCTTACTTCCGCATGAAATTTTAGAAAGTTGAACTCATGCAAGCAGAGTACAATGGTGGTCAGAACTGGGAGGATGGGGCTCCTCAAATTTTTTAAATTGCCAAGAGAGTGGATTTTAAATGTTGTTGCCACAAAAATTAAGTATGAAGATATAATAGTATGTCAGTTAACTTGATTTTGACATTCCTCAGTGTACACTTACTTCAAAGCATCATGCCATCTTTCATAAATACATAAAATGTTTGTCAATAAACAGTAATTAACTAATTAATTTGAAAAAGAGTGCAAAGATTTCCTGGGACCAAAACATTTAAGAACTGGGCCAGCAAGTGGTGTGATGGTTAAGGTGCTAGATTCCCCCAGGGCCAATTGCAGGTGCTTTAAAAAAAAGACAGTTGACACAAAGGAAGACAATTAAAAAGACAAGCAGCAAAAATAAATGCAATGGTATGTTTCCATTGTAGAAAACCTGGCCATGGAATCACAGATTGCCTGGCTGCCCTTGAAATTCAAGATATGGGGACTGGAATACGTTACTGGTGTGGGTCCACATAGCATGAAATAACCAAATGCAAGGCTAAAGTAGACCCAGCTCTTGGTAAATTTCCTTCTGTGAAATGTTTTGTTTGTGGGGAAATGTGACATTTGTCTAGATCTTGTTCTGATAATCCCAGAGGACTCTGTGCTGACAGTGGTGCTGCACACTGTGTGGCTCTGTGGAACATTTGAAGAAAGATTATTCTAAAAGTCAGCATTCAGGGTCACAGTCAGCTGCTGGGAAAAGGGAAGGAGTGCAGACTCTGAAGAAATTCTAGAAGCACCTAAAGCACAGAAATCTAAAACAAAGATACTGAAAATTGTTCATTTTCGTGCACGTGCATGCCCAAGAAATTGTTAATTTTCGGTATCTTAGTGCTATTGTTAGGTACTACCTCATTGTTACTTTCTCAATCAGGCCTATTTGGCTCGCCTGTGTAATAGCTATCAGTAGGACCTACGTGTGGTCAGCAACAGTTCTGCACTCTT
>NW_006159784.1:1016642-1020700 GCF_000334495.1 Tupaia belangeri chinensis
CTCTTTCCTTCAAGCATACTTTCACTGCTATTTGGAGACAATCACAGAAAAAAAGAATGAGATAATTAAATTAGATTCTCCCAAAGAACATATTTTTTTAACAGATAGAACTTACATATGACTAAGTGGTTATATGCTTGATTGTAACAGTCATTTTTTAAAAATTATACATTATGAGAACTACTCCTAAACAAATAATACAGTTTTGCATTATCAAATGAATACTGTTTCCTTGGTTTCAAGTAGCAATTCATTATTATAATAAAATTTATTGGGAACCAGCAGTTAGCGTTATGGCTATGTCGCTGGACTCCCACGTAGTCGACCGCGGTTCGCATCCTGGACCCGGTGGCTCAACACTCACGCCGGGCACGTGCACGTGCATGCCCAAGATCCCGAGAAGAGAATGGATGAGAAGGGATTGCGGCGTGACCATCCCCCTTGGGGGGTGATTTCTCGCTTTCTGTCTCTATGTCTCTCTCTGTCTGGCGAGCGCACGCGCCCTATAGCAAAAATCTCTTAAAAAAACTTATTTATAAATTTTCTCAAAACTGTATTTTTAAAATATTGAATAACATGTATTTTATTTTTAAAAAGAAAATATTATTACACAATTAGCCTTTGGTTCTTAATGGCATTTCATCAATAAGCATATCTGACTTTTGGAAATTCAGTGTGGATCAAGTCAATATGCATTTGATGAACACCTGCTGTATCCAAGAATCATTCTAAACACTAGAAAAACAATGATGACATGTGATATCCTGGCTCCTGTATTTAAGGAGCTCACAATCCTATAGACACTGCAACATGTGAATGAATAAAAACGCTGAGTAAAGAGTGCTACAAAGATTATACATCATGATCAGACAGGCTTTATTCCAGGAATGCAAGGTTGGTTCAACATACGCAAAACCGTAAATGTAATACACCATATTAACAGGAAGAAAGATAAAAACCATATGGTCATATCAATTGATTCAGAAAAAGCATTTGATGAGATACAGCATACCTTCATGATCAAAACTCTCAGCAAAATTGGCATAGAAGGGTCATTTCTCAACACAATAAAAATTATTTATAAAAAACCCATAGTTAACATCATCCTGAATAGAGAAAAGTTGAAAGCTTTTCCACTAAAAATGGGTACAAAACAAGGATGTCCACTTTCTCCATTCCTTTTCAATATAGTACTGGAAGTCCTCGCCAATGCAATCAGAAATGAGGAAAAAATAAAAGGCATTCAAATAGGAAAAGAAGAGGTGAAACTCTTTCTATTTGCAGATGACATGATTGTATACCTAGAAGACTCAATGGTTTCCATGAAAAAATTTCTGGAAGTAATACACTAATACAGTAAAGTTGCAGGATACAAAATCAATATACAGAAATCTATAGCTTTTCTACATACAAACAACAGGCAGACTGAGATAGAACTGAAAAAAGTTATTCCATTTACCATAGCCACAAAAAGTATAAGATACTTAGGAATAAATCTAACCAAAGCAGTGAAAAACCTCCACAAGGAAAACTATGAGAAGCTAAAAAAGGAAATTGAAAATGACACAAAAAAGTTGAAGTACATCCTGTGTTCCTGGATAGGAAGAATTAATATAATCAAAATGGCAATTCTACCCAAATTAATCTACATATTTAATGCAATGCCAATCAAAATACCAGATACTTTCTTCACAGATCTAGAAAAGACAATCATAAAATTCGTCTGGAATCTTAAAAGACCCCATATTGCCAAAGCAATTCTACACAAGAGTGGAGTAGGTGGTATCTCACTCCCTGATCCAGAAATATACTATAAAACTGTAGTAATCAAAACAGCATGGTACTGGCACAGAAACAGATGTGTGGACCAATGGAACAGAATAGAGTCCCCAGAAATAAATTCCCAAACATACAGTCAACTGATTTTTGACAAGGGGTACCAGTCAATCCAGTGGGCAAAGGAAAACCTCTTCAACAAATGGTGCTGGAAAAACTGGATTTCCACCTGCAGAAAGATGAATGTGAACTCCTACCTCTCACCTTTCACAAAAATCAAGTCAAGGTGGATCAAGAATCTAAATCTAAGATCTCAAACTATAAAACTACTCCTAGAAAACACTGGGGAAACTCTGGGAGACATTGGAGTAGGGAAGATGGGAGAAGGAATTGAGAAAAAAAAACACTCTCTAAAGATGACATATGAATAGCCAAAAAGCATATGAAAAAATGCTCAACATCCCTCATCCTAAGGGAAATGCAGATCAAAACAACAATGAAATACCACCTAGCCCCAGTCAGAATGTCTAAGATTTAAAAATAAAAAAAAAAAGATAAGTGTTGGCAGGGGTGTGATGAAAGGAGAACTCTCTTACACTGCTGGTGGGAATGTAAATTGGTCCAGCCACTGTGGAGAACAATTTGGAGATTCTTCAAAAATCTACAAATAGAACTACCATATGATCCAGAAATCTCCCTCCTTGGTATCTACCCAAAGGACAGAAGAATTCTTCATTGGAAAAGTGCTTACACATTGATGTTTATTGCGGCACTATTTACGATTGATAAGACATGAACCAATCCAAATGCCCCCGTACAGATGAATGGGTTGAAAAACTGTGCCACATATAATCTATGGAATACTACTCAGCCATAAAAATCAACAAAACCCTGGATTTTGACAAAAAGAATATGGAAGATTTACTGCTGAGTGAAGCAAGCCAGGCTATAAAGGAGAGAAATTATATGTCCCCACTTAACATATACCGAATGTCTGCACTCTATGACTGAAACTGATTGACGAACGGTTGTACAAACACAAGAGATGGGTGTAAATGCCAGATGTGGTGTGTGTGGAGGAGTGGGGCCTAGGGAAGGACACTTGGAGAAGGAATACGGAGGCAGAGCATTGACGGGATGAGGAGGTGTGGTGTTATCTGTTGAAGATATTTTGATCAACTGGACTGGGGAGAAATGTTCACATATTGAAATGTTCTCTTTGTAAGCTAAATAATGTGATTGAATGTATTAAAAAAATTTTTTTAAATAAAAGAGTGTTACAAAGGAACCGCATGCAATGCATACTTCCAAGAGCAACATTCCCCAGAACTGTAGGTTCCTAATTCTTCATAAGCTAACTTCCTGTTTTCCTTGTTGAGACAGTCCAGGAAAGTCCACAGAAAAATCCTCTCACAAATAATTTTAATTAAAAATACCTATTTATTGAAACCTTTTGTTCAAACAAAATGTTGTACTGAGGAACTGGGAGCGAATGGTCTCTAAGTTTGTCAAGCTTGGAGCTATTGCTAGAATTAATCAAACAGAAAGCAAGAGCTTAAACTATGGGTCATTGCACCTTTCCTTCCCCACCCAGCAACTACATGAAGAACCACTCTGTTAATTCTATGGGAACTATTTGTAATGCTAAAGACAGTTATGGACTGTTGGACTGCCCTGTGTCCCAGGTCTAATAAGACCTGAGGACTAGTCGTTAAAGCTCACAGTGCCTCCAACAGTTGGGCCCAAAGTATAACCTTGTCCAGTATGTCTCCCCTGAATGTGAACTGAGGGAGCAATGACCTTTAAACAAGAAGCATAAAATGTGAGGAAGAGGGATCTAGGCAGGCAGCAAAAACAAAGATTCTGCTTGTGTCAAGTAGGTTCAGCTCACATAATTCAATTAAAATCCAGGAGACAAAATCAGTCAAGCAAGCACAATTATTTGTTGAATTTGTCTTGTATTTGTCAAGACAGCAGAAACGCAACAGAGAACAAAAGAGATACAGAAGCTGTCTTTATGGACTTAAAATATTAAAAAGATAAACATTAAAGGCTTAATTACAAACGCAATGAGTACAGTAAATACAAGAGGTTACAGTAACAGCTACAAAGGCTAGTTTAGGGACTTTCCTGAGGAAGTGACTTTTAGTCTAAGGTGAATTGCTGTTAGCTAACAAGGAACCACTGACTTTCTGACCATCACAGAGATCGTCAGGTCCAGACCCAGCCTGAGAGCATAGGCCTGGAAGGGATTCTTCATGAAAAGAGAGAGCCAGGGTCAC
>NW_006159784.1:1020713-1038384 GCF_000334495.1 Tupaia belangeri chinensis
TTTTATTCTAACTGAACCTCTAGAAGCTGATCAGAGATCAAAGTCATCAAAGTCAGGCTTTCAGGGCTGAGACCCAGGGAGCCTTCCAGGAGAAACGTGAGAAAGTCATGTCAGAGAGGCAGGCCCAGAAGCCTGCAGGAAGCCAAGCCCAGAGGTCCAAATGGATATAGGAGGTTTCACAGGGATTGCAAGCCTGTCTGTGGGGAAGTGCAGAAAGTGAAAATCTTTCTGACCTTTAAAGTCCAATAGCTATGAGGCTTTCAGGGCTGAGACCCAGGGAGCCTTCCAGGAGAAACGTGAGAAAGTCATGTCAGAGAGGCAGGCCCAGAAGCCTGCAGGAAGCCAAGCCCAGAGGTCCAAATGGATATAGGAGGTTTCACAGGGATTGCAAGCCTGTCTGTGGGGAAGTGCAGAAAGTGAAAATCTTTCTGACCTTTAAAGTCCAATAGCTATGGCCTCTCCGGAAAACAAGAAGCGGTTAGAATTCACCTCAGTAGAGAAGTGTGTGCAGGAAAAAATGTACCTCATGGGAAGTTGTGAAGATGGTTAGTTCTCGCTTGCTCTCATTTTTCTTTTTTTAATTTAATTTAATTTATTGTTATCATAATCTTTTCATGTTACATTGAATCACATATATCCTTATAGTCTATTACATTTCTTTTTCCAGCATCATTGCCATGGATATCAGTTAAGACAAAGACATTACTATCCACATCATCATCATCAAATAGTTTTTCATCATTTTTTTTCAGATTATTATTATTTACTCTCATTATTTTATAAACATTCAATCACTATATATCATTTGGCTGGTATAAAGAATTTATCCAACATGAAATGCTTCTCAGACCAGTCCAGTTGAGAATACTATACATGTTATCAACAGGTAATAAACCATTTCTCTGCCCCACTAATATCATGCCTCTCTATTTGTTCTCTTGCTATCCTTCTCTATATTCTTCCTTTTTCCCCTCCCCTCTTTCACACTGTCTTCAGCATCCATAACTATTTTCACTGCTTTTATGCCCTCCAATATTTCAATCTCTACCATAAAATGTGGATAGTCGGTATATATTAAGTGGATATAATATCTTTTGCTGTCATTTTTCTTCATCTCAGTGAAATTAGCCACATATCATACACACACACACACACTCAATGGCAAAACATTAAGTTCTGGCCTACAGTAAAAACTGGCATAAATTTTAAAAACACCATATATTTAAATGCAATTAAGATAATAATTCTGCTGCTTCATTCTCCATTCTTATTTTATTCTTTCAAAATGTTTATGAGTTTGGGATGAAAAGAGGATGGTGACAGAAGAGAGGTGAGTTGTTCACAAATGTGGGAGATGTATTATTTGCCCCTGCAGATGTAGCTTTCATCCTTCACTGTTTGCTCATTCATTGCTCTGAGAGTAAAATTTTAATGGACTGTTTCAATAGCTCTCTTGCCTTCCAGCTTCCTGTTGGCAGACATCCACAGAAAATTGGAGGACAAGAAGGTAAGTTCTAAGTGTTCAGTCAAGGACTTGCTAGACTTTGAGCCATGCCATACCCCCTCTACCCACAGCCATTGCACTAGTAGCCATCCTGGTGACTGCTCCTACCCCTGACCTCACACTCCTTCAGGTCTAGGATAGGAGTTGTCTCCCCACCGTATAGTACCTCTAAACATTGCCTTCACATGACAACAGTCTTTTCCTTAAGCTCTCCTCAATTCCCTCATTTGAGTAATCTAGAACACTGACTGAGACACCAGAGATCTTTAGATCAAATTTCACCAGATGCATTATTTTTCATTTATTTATTTATTTCTTCCATAGTGAGAGAGACAGAGATAGCACCCTTAACAGGTTCCTGATGCTGTGATCTACCTCAGCTTCAGCCATCCTTGGATGTTGAGCACACATGTGACCAGTGTACTTAAGGAGGTCTCTGAACACAAATCCAAAGCCTTCTCATACGCATTAGCAGAGTGCCATTCTTTGTCACTGTGCCGCCATCCAGCCCCCAATGACATTGTTGGTGGTTAGAGATGGAGCTGTGAGTCAGAGACAACCAAGAGAATAGCAGGGAAATGGCAGTAAAAGCTTCTCCTTTTCTGGAACTGCAGGGACTGCCCAGGGAGAAGAGTCTAACGGTCTAAGACTAAGAAAGAGATCAGAGAGATGAGATTGATTATTTAGCTAAAAAGGAGTGGAAGGAAAGGATCAGGATACTAAATTAATGATAAAATTGCCACTTATTAAGAACTTACTATGTAATGGCATTCTACCTGTGTTATCTCACGTGATTTCATAAAAGCCCATTTTCCAGATTAGATAAATGAACTTTGGGGCCATCAGGTGGCATTGTGGTTAAGGCACTGAACACTCCCACATGGCAGACTATGGTTCAAGCCAGGACCTGGTGGCTTGCTTTCTCACTTTCTCTCTCTCTCTCTCTCGCTCTCTCTCTCTCTCTCTCTCTTTCTCCAAATTAAGAAATAAATGAATTAATAAATAAAGTAAATAATTCTTTAAAAGAAAAATGGATTTGCCAGGTTAATTTCCTTGATCTTGATGAAAGAAGCTGACTGAGATGTCAGGTCTCCCTGAGATGAGAGCTCAAGACCTAACTCATTGCTCTCCTGATATCATCACAGCTGAGGAGCTTCATGTAATAACCAGCATGTGCAGAAAAGGACTAGGATCTGGATGCCCTGTAATTGTGCCAGTCCCAAAAATCTGCAGCTGAGTTTTAGTATCAACCTACTTAAATTATTTCTTCAATGTCTGGATAAAGGATTTGTTACAGTTTGAATGTTTGTGTCTCTTCCAAAATTCATGTTGGAGCTTTCATTTCAGCAGTATTAAGAGGTGAGCACTTTAGGAAATAATTAGGTCATGAGATTAAGCCACTTTTAAAAGCCACCTTTACCATAGGTCTGGACCATCTGTACTCTTCCATCTTCAGCCATAAGAGAATGCAGAAACAAGGTGTCATCTTAGAATGTGAGACTGGGCCTTCATCAGACATGGAGTCTATTATTGCCTCAATCTTGGACTTCTCAGATTTCAGAACTGTGAAAAATAATTAATTTCTGCTCTCTATAAACTGACCAATCTCAGGTATTTTTTTAAAGCAATACAAACATACTAAGGAATAGTTTGTCTTCATTTTATTTTCTTTTATTTTAATCTTTTATTTTTCTCATGACTTCCCATTCTTAAACAACAGCAAAAATCATATCAATAAAATATTATTGCAGTTGAAATAAAGGGGAAGGAATATAATCACACATAGGTCAAGGATTCTTGGATACCAGGGAAACCTCTGGTATTTTAGTCTTAGCAAAAAGAAAGGAATCCTATGAACCCTCATCTGTAAAAGTGAGGATACCTGAAAGCATAACTTTGGCAGAAAAGTTAAGACTGGGAATTCCAGTAGTGGAGAATCATTACACAGCTAAATTTTGCCGATCTTTTTCTGATAGAATGAACTGTATACTGCGTGTTGCCCAGTGAAAAATAAAAATGTAGGACCACTTTTTTCAAAGATGAGGCAGAGGACCAGCAATTAGCATAATGGCTATGTCACGTACCCAAGATCCTGAGAGGAGAATGGAGGAGAAAGGATTGTGGCATGACCATTCCCCTTGGGGTGTGATTTCTCGCTTTCTCTCTCTCTCTCTCTCTCTCTCTCAGTCTTTCTGGCGAGTGTATGTGCCCTATAGGAAAAATCTCTCCAAAAAAAAAAATACTAATAATTTGATTGGAATCATAAAAGACCTCATACAGGCAAAGCAACCATGCAAATGGTGGCAGTTCCATGGCCTAGTGGTTAAGGAAGCTGGGTGCCATATGACAAGAGCAGTTCAAGTCCCACGTTGGTGGTTCAAAAACTACACCTGGAACGTGTGCATGCTCCCAAATCCCAATAAGGGAAAAGTAAATATGGCGCGAATAATCCTTGTTAAAGGGTTAGTCTAATTCATCCTTCTCTGGTGAGTCCACACAACCTCTTGCAATTAAAAAAATAATAATAAAGAAAAAGAAGAAGAAGAATTTCAAGATGTCAACAGAACAAGCTAAGTGAGGCACCTCCTGAGCACAGAACTCTATGTGAAGGCACAGGTCACATGACCATGATGCTGGCTCTGTTTTCTGGAAAAGCTCTTTCTCATCTAAGTGAAATCAACTTTTGCTAATTAAACTTTAAAAAATAAATAAATAAAGACATAAGATTTAGAGAAAGCAGACTGACACAGGCACAAAAAAAAAAAAAAAAAACATGAAACATATCAACACTACCGAACTGTCATTGTATGGAAAGCAGCCATACAGAAAGCTTTTGAAAGTCAGTCACTCTTGAATCTTGAATCCAATATTTGCAGTCAGAGGGAGGACCTCTTCAACTCAGCCCCCCAGGGCCTCTGCTGGAAACAATTTTCACAACTTGTTAGTCCAGGCCAACACAGCTCTGGTTTCTAGGAAACAGTGGAGACCCTGACCCAGTGTATCCTCAGAAAACATCCTCTGAATGATTCTCTGTTGTCTGAAAGGTCAGCTAACAAAAGAAAATGATGCTAATCAACAAACTCTAGCTCTTAGAGCCTGCTTTAAATTTGTTTAAATGTTGATTAATTGCTAGTAGTTTCGCATGTAAAGGCCAAGTTTTCATGTTTCCATCTGCTCATAAAATATGAGTTTAATCTCTAAATATTAATAAAATGTGATCATTTGTAACTGAGAAACTTTTTAGCTTTCTAGATATTATCATCACTAATATAATTTCACCAAGAGTCTGTCAGCAAAGTCAAATCATAGACCATCAGAAATTTTTACTAATTGGGAAATCAAATCTAGCTAAATACTAAGTTTGGCCACGGCCTGTTAATTTCCCCAGTGTAGCCTACATCACTGAAGGAAGGAAGTTGAATTGTTACTTCTATTGTGTAGTTTAATTAGGATCATTTATCCTTAAATCACTCCCTTTCTGTAATAGGCATTTACCTTTTCATTGTTCCCTTCCATTTTTCTGAAAGTATTACAATCCCAAATTTTGAAAGGGGGACTTGCCTCTCCTCAACTGTGTACAATCCTGGTGGAACTATAAATTAAGGTGCTTGCCTCCCCCTAACTTTTTTTTTTTTTGGAGAGATTTTCACTATAGGGCGCGTGTGCTCGCCAGACAGACAGAGAGACATAGAAACAGAAAGCGAGAAATCACCCCCCCAGGGGGGATGGTCACGTCGCAATCCCTTCTCCTCCATTCTCCTCTTGAGATCTTGGGCACGCATGCACATGCGCCCGGCATGAGTTTTAAGCCACCGGGTCCGGGACACGAACCGCGGTCGACTACGTGGGAGTCCAGAGACATAGCCATTACACTAACTACTGGTTCCCTCCCCCTAGCATTTGACTCAAGTTTAGAGAAGCAGGTGAGTGCTCCCAAGGCTTTGAATTTTTGTTTAATTTATTTATTTTATTTACATTTTTTAATACATTCAATCACATTATTTAGCTTACAAGATGATCATTTCAATATGTGAACATTTCTCCCCTGTCGAGTTGATCAAAATATAACAACACTACCTCCCTGTCTTAACAATGCTGTCTTCCTATCCCTCCTCCAAATGTTTTTCCCCAGGCCCTACTCCACACGCACCACATCTGGCATTCTGATAGAGGGAAAAAAATAATGTTTGAACTTCATTTACCATCTGTGGGGCTCTGCAGAGACAATTGACTTCTTCCTGCTAATAGACACCCAAATTTACCTGGATTCCTGCAATTTCCAGCCCTTTTTCTCCAGCTTTTCTACCATTTTTCTGAGCTATCTCATACCGGTGCCAAAAATTACTTTTCTGATAAAGTCAGCCAGAGTATCTGACATTTGCAACTAGAAATATACTTAACAACAGACTTTAAGCTTCCTCTGTGTATTGAGGAATGTTTTAGCTCCCAAAGGGAATAGGGATCCATTGAAGACAAGTTCACAAAATCCAGCAACTGTCTGGGGATGAAGTTCAAAGCCCTTATAGAAGGACTGGCAAGGCAACAGGACGATGTGTTCAGACTGATACGGTAGCATCATCACCCACGTTTATGGGTATATAATAAAACAGGGTATATACTAAGAAAACCCAGAGAGTCAGATACTAAGGAATTATAAGAAAGAATATGAGTTATATTAAATAGCGAAAAGAACTTGCTTAAGATAAAATGGATGAGCCACCATATCAAATACACTTGACAAGTGCCAAATATTTTTGCAGTAGCATTGTAGGACCAAGTGAGCATGCACACGTGCGCACACGCACACACATACAGAGAGAGAGAGGCAAGTTTCCACATTGGAGGACTATGTCATTGAATCACCAAGGCCCTAATAATCAATTTTTCTATGATATATCTGGTTAGGTCAAGTGATGTACTTTGGTTTATATCCATAGGAGTGTTCTGGTGTATGTATAATTTATATGAGATGCATGTACATTTCTGTATCGATGTGTAGTGAACCCAAGAGGAAAGGTCTGGAGTGAGGGCACATAGAGTGGAGTACCCAACTAAATACTTCAAAAATATCTAAATTCAAAACTGTCTCCCCACTCTTCAGGAACATAAATATAAATCTTTGCAAACAGCAGTGAACTTTGAAATCTACATAAAAGACAAAAACTTCAACTTAAAGAAAAATGATTGGGCATATCAACTGTGAATTTTCTAAGAGAATATAAAAATGTCAGCTATAAGTAGCAATATTTTATCTTCTCTACTCTGCTATCATTTCATCTCAATACGAATCTTTTGTTGCTATAGACTAAAGACGAAATCAGGCCTCAGTTTGCCCTGCCGATGTTCTGATGCTAGCTTCTTTTCTTTGATACTAGCCCTACCAAGAAAACCAGTATCCTGGTTTGGGCATGGTTCTGATAGTTCTGGCTGGCCTTCCTGCTCCCAGTGCTGTGGTTCCACAGTGTCAAAGCCGAGTCTTTAAAGCTCTGATTATTGGAACGCTATGACCTCTCATTCTTTGAGAAGAGATTGGGGCATGGAAGGTCTTATCAATCTGTGGTAGATTAGCCCAGCACCCAGCACCCAGCACAGTAGACGTTATGGCTGCTGATAAAGTACACCCAACTCTGCCTCCTGGACCAGGGCAGGATCTAGTACTTCCCGGCCCCCTTGTGCTGGGTGAGACCACATGACCAGTCCTGACCAGTGAGTTGTGCAGAAGGGACTTCCAGGATAGACTATTTAATTGTTGTGAAACACCTTCCAGAACTCTTTCTCTCTCTGGCACAGAGAGTAGCAACATTCAACATAGTGGAACCTAAATGAGATGATCCAGAATGAGGGGGCATAGAGTGAAGCACCAACTGACCTGCAGTAAACATGGAGTGTGGAGGAGAAATCATACTTTGCAGTTCAAAGTCTTTAGGATCTAGGAGGTTTCTGTAGCTAAATATCACCTGTTTGAAAAATACAGAGTACCAAAATGTCAATGTCATCACCAACGCATTTTTTAGTAATACCTTCAAAAAGCAAAACAAGCTCTTGATTTTATCTAGTGTGTCTTGAACTCATTTGTCTGACATGATGCAGACATGGGTCATGGAAAAAAGAATCCTAAAATATTCTTTTCTTCAAAGTGCATAATTCCATAACTACCATCAGCACTTTTACTATGCACCTGGTGAACTTGTTGACTTCTATGAGGTATATAGACCTCATGATGGAGCTTTATTCACAAAGTCATAGTCCGTGAAAAGTAAAACAAAGACTTGAAATTTCCACTAAACATGGCTTTGAACTGGTAATTTTTTTTTTATTTTAGTAAGAAGTGAATGTCCTCTGGGTATGAAGGTTGTAGAGACAGTACCATCTGTAGGCTGTGTTCCCTTCTTTGCCAAGCATGGCGCTGCTGGCTCATAGAGACGAGGTACCTGTCCTCTGACTCTAAACTAAACCTCTGCTTATGATTGCTCATTCATGTATTCTACTGTATATAAAAACTTTGCCAAAATCTTAGTTTTAGAAACCAAACTAGGCTTGTTACAATGATGTGCATTAAAAAGTCAAAATCTCTCCTAGGCAAGCCTAAACAACACAATCCCTAGTGTGCTGGACTGCATTGCTGGAGGCCACATGGCTGACCAAACATCTAGATCTCCAGGTTGGCCTGATATATGCTGACCACACATGCAGGTACTCAGGATCCTAAGGAGCTGGAGAACTGAGGAAAGGGGCTCATAGCATGACAAGATCCCATTGAGGGTGTTCGTTCTCTATCTATCTATCTGTCTATCTCTGTTGCATGCATGTGCATACACTCTCTATCATAAAAATAAATCTCTCCTAAACTCTGGCATGTACATAGACACATACAATGAGTTATTAAAAGAATTAGGGATTAAGCTATAAAGCAAGTTGTCAAAACATTATGGAAGTAAAATTAATAAAGATTCTGAGACTAGAGAGAGCTTGAACTGAGACTTGAAGGATGAGTATGATTGAACCCACAGTACTCGATAGATTTCACTACGCCGGCTATGAAAGTTTTTGAACTACTACTCTTAGTTTCTCACTATGCTCATCTATTTAGTTACTAAAAATAAACAACAAGATAGGTTTTTATTTTATAGTAAAGCAATTCTGCATTGCTGAAAAAAGTAGATAATATGCTTATGTCACACCCTATTAAGTGACTGACTGACACTCATCGGTTTCCTAATCTATGAAATTCAGGACTTGGATTGGATGATTTCTGCATTCTCTAACAGCTTGACAATTCTCCAATGAATATACACAATGATCTTATAGCTATCTATTTTCTTTAACTCTGCTGTGTCCATACAAAAAACTTTTATTACTACTGACATGCTACTCATTCTTCTTTTGGCCAAGTGAAGAAGGAGAGAGTAAAAAAGCAACTACCACATTGAAATGAAAGAGTTATCAGTCATTCTTGTATATTGCAGCTGCTTGAGAAGCCATAGGGCAAAGGCATTTATATGGAAGATAAGCTCATTGTGTTGAACAAATTAATGCTGGATTGTGAATTAAATGGCGTGTCTTCGGACAGCTAATTAGCTTTGTGCTGCTCAATTAAGTTTTGAAAGGACACGTTGTGTTTCTTGATGGAATACAGAATATACTTTAAGGCTATTGCTACTCTGGATAACTTCAATTTCAAACCCAATGGAAATAAGCAAGAAAGAAGCAAGGGATTTGTAAACCTCAAATGATTCAAAGAGCTTACATTTTGAACACAGCAAACTAACACATTTTATTTTTAACCACATCTGGAAATTGCCACATGCTAACAAATACGAAATTAACTGTTACAGTATTTTTCATAGCATCCTTTACCTAGTATGCCAATATTTTAAAAGTAAGGGTAGACAATAAATTTAAATTCCCAATTCCACATATGTTCAGTCTGTAAGGTGAAATCACAAATGTCCCTTCATCCATAAAATGAGAAGGAGAGTATTGCTAGTGGAAAGTGTTTAGGCTTTGGAATAAGAAAATGTTAAACAGAACTCATTGCAGATTTTTAACTCTGCTACTGACCCTGGAGAAATCACTTAACCTCTTGGTCTGGATTTCCTCACCTACAAAGTGGGGTTGTAATTCTTATCTTGCAGGGTTATTAGGAAGACTGTGATAGTCCAAGTACAGTGTCAGCCTCAATTAAACATAATATCTCTTAGTTTCCTTTTCCTGTCCAGACTGGTTGTGAGCTAACTTAAGCCCATGTACAGGTTTTTTGGCTAGATAAAACCTTCGACATTAGAAATGTATCTGCCCTTGCAGAGACATTGTCTCCAGATGCTGAACTATTATAATAATAATAATAAATGTTCAGATGGAATTCTACCACTACACTAATACAGCAAGCAAACACAAAGGCTACCTATTTCCATAAGTCAGGGGATTCCCTGTCTCTCTAACACAATCTGCCAAGCTCCTAGAATGAGTAGAATGCTCAGATCAACTCAAAAGTGATTTGAAAGCAGATCTGCTAGTCTTCTTGTCAGATCAGATGACAGAACCAGGGAGGGAGAAAGACACAAGACTAAACTGAATCCAGTGCTACAACGCTGTTACATCGGTGTATAAAGGATTAAGACATGTATACACCTACCACCACCAAAACTTGCAAGATCCTAGCCTAACAGTTTCTTGCTAAATCAAAACCATCAAATGTACCCTCTTGAATTTCCTTAAATGTTTATTTTTCTCACAAAATTTGAACCCACAGAGTATACTTTCCCCAGTTTTCTTATTCTTAGACCATCCACTTGAACTGAGAACTGAACATTTGCCTTGTCCTACACATCTCATTCTTCTTTTCTTGTTTCTTTTTCTCCTGATATGTGAGGCTGTAATGGGTATCTGCTATCTGCCAAAAAGCAGGACAGTTTCCCTTTCAAACACCAGGCAGCCCTTGGGGAATAAAGTCTGCTCTCTCCTACCGTATTTAGGTGGTCTTTCATGTCAGGGTTTTTGGCAAGTGTGTGTTACTAGGTGTGCCTCGCCCAATTTTTACTTAATATCCAGTCATATTTCTAAAACACTCAACTATTTCTCCAATGAAGATTACTTCTAGAGGGACCAACAGCGTAATGGCTATGTCATTGGACTCCCATGTAGTCGACCATGGTTCGAGTCCCGGACCAGGCAGCTTAAACTCACGCCAGATACATGTGCATGCATGCCCAAGATCCCGAGAGGTGAATGGAGAAGGGATTGTGACATGGCCATCCCCCCTGGGGGGTGATTTCTAATTTTCTGTCTCTCTGTCTCTCTCTGTCTTCCTGGCAAACTCATGTGCCCTATAGCCAAAACCTCTCCCAAAAAAAAGAAAAAGAAAAAAAAAGATTACTTCTAGTAATTCCTAGGCAAATGAAAGCCTCCAGTGCAGATTGAAGTAAGAATATAAAAGATATATATGTGTGTGTGTATGAGTGTGTGTGTGTGTGTGTGTGTGTGTATACACAAATTTCAGAGAGTGGATTTTCCTGATAAGATTTCTTCTGGGGCCAGCAAGTGACATGAAGGTTAAGGCGCTGGATCCCACAAGGCCAACTGTGCAGTTTGAGTCCTGGACCAGGAGACTTGAAAATCACACAAGGCACATGTGTATGCATGCTCAAAATCCAGAGGAGACTGGAAAGATTGTTAGTGGAAAATATGAGTGTGGTCATCCTCCCATGGAGGGAAATTTCCCACTTTCTCTCTCTATCTCCTTCTCTCTGTCTCTGTTTCTCTCTGGTGAGTGCATGTGCCCTGCAGTAAAAACATTAAAAAGTGAATAAGTAATATAAATAAATAAATAAATAAATGATTTCTTCAGTTGTTACTACTCCTTGCATGTGACTGTTCTGGTCTGAATATATCCCGCTTCCTCTCCAAATTGACGTGTTGAGATTTGGTGAGCTATTGTAATAGTGTTGAGAAGGTGGAGATGTAATCTGATCATGGTGTTAAAGGTGGGGCCTCTGATCGATGATTAGAATTGGATGAAGTCATCAAGGTGGGGCTCCCTTGACTGACTCCTGGTAGCATTACACGAAGAGTAGACACAGGGAGATACTCCTCTGCTCTCTTTCTGTCTCTGTGCGATGTCCTTCGTCACTTCAGGACTCTGCAGAAAGTTCCCACCAATGAGAGGATCCTCACCAGTTAAGCCCCTTGACTTTGGACCTCCAAAACTATGAGCTTAATAAACTTCTATTCTTTATAAATTACCCAGCTACAGGTATTCTGTTATTTATTTATTTATTTATTTACTTTAGGAGAGGTTTTTGTTGGGTGCGTGCACTCGCCAGAAAGACAGAGACAGAGAGACAGAAAGAGAGAAATCGTCCCCAGGGGCCGGCCACACTGCAATCCCTTCTCCTCCATTCTCCTCTCAGGATCTTGGGCACGCACGCACTCACGCTCAGCGTGAGTTTAAGCACCAGGTTTGGGATTTACACTGCAGTCGGCTACATGGGAGTCCAGCAACAAAGCCATTAGGCCAACTGTTGGTCCCAGGTATTCTGTTATTAAGCAACAAAAAAATAAACAGAAACAGTGACATAACAGCATTATCAAGCTTTTCTAATTATTCCTCATTTTTGTGACTTCATTTTTTTTATAATTTATCTGATGACTAAAGATGGGGCATGGCAAAGAATAGGAGAGTGCGTCTCCTCACACAGACCATTTGAACAAAAGCAATGAATGTATTTAAAGGAAAAATCTTGGGCCAGCAGGTGACAAGGAGGGAAGGCAGCTAGAGCCCACATGGCTGACTGAATGGTTTGAGCCTCAGAAATGGTGGCTTGAAAAACATGACAGGCACATGTGCTTGTGTTCCCAAAATCCCAAGAGGGGAATGGTGGAGAAAGGATTGCGGTGTGGCTTTCCTCCTGGAGGTGCTTTCTCGCTTTCTCCCTCTCTTTCTCTCTCTCCATTTTTCTTTCTCCAGTGAGTGCACATGTCCTGTTCAAAATAAATAAATAAACACAAGCTAACTAATCCTATTAGTTTTATCTTTACTTCATGACGATAGAGTCTTGCATACTCCCCAGGAGTGAGACTTAGTCCCTGTCCTTAGGGAGTACCCAAACCAGTGGTCATAGAATCCCAAATGATGCCCTGATACATGTGAGAACCGTTTCTGTATGTCTCTAACACAGGATAATCCAGCCGTGACTGAATATATTGTAAGAACTAAATCTTCCCTGGCACTCACTTCCTCAAGGATAAACTAATGGACCAGCTAATTTTAAGCTTCTTGGGATTTTTTTTTCTTTTTTAATTTAGTATCTCATAAATATATGTGATATTATCTTTTCTGGAGAGTATTCTCATTTTTATAACCACAGTCTTGTCTTTAGATCAAACCATCACAGTTTGAATTTCAGACATGGTGGCAGGCCAATCAGAAAGCTATTTCAGGATTGGGGTGGAAAAGAGACCTCTCTCTGTCCTTCCAATCAAGCATCATGATTGGTCGTCTTTCCCAGATAAAGGATGAGTCCTGCTTCCCAAGGATGAGTAATTGTGAAGAATAAAACGCTTTTCTTATAAGAAGTCACAGAAATAACTATCTCTGCCCTCACATCATTTCCTTTCCTTCATTCCACTATAATTTATGAAAATGATTTAAAACTTTGGACTTCAGTGAATACTGCAAAATCCGGTCTGCAATTAGTTTTGTATGTTTAAGGTTTCCTTCATCAGAGCAAATCATAATTCTTTGGAAGCAAAGTTAAGCCTTGAAAAAGATATGAATCTGCAAGCTTCCATTTTTGGAGAAATTGATTTATAAGATAAAAGGACTTTAGTATGAATTTCTAGGTAGAAAACTCCCTAAAATAAGCTTCAGGGAAACTGCTCAGAAAGCTGCTGTCACATTCAAGTTCTCAACACTTTGGATCAACTTTTATTACAACCAACTGTCAGGACCTATGCTAGGTGCTTTCATGTGCATTAGGGCATTAAACCTGGGGGACTAATTTATGTTATCTATGTAGCAACAAAGTTGCAGATAAAGCATGGGGCCATTGGGAGAGGCGCAAGATGATGGCTCCTGCTCCATAAGGCTGACCTCCATGAGTAGATTTCAGACCCATGTTCAGACCTCCCTGAGTGTACTGGCACGCACATGACCATGATCAGAGATTGGCTAAATCTAGAGATGAATGGTGGAGTCAAAACTGTCTTTCTCTTTATATATTTATCTCTATCTCTATCTCTCTCTCAGAAGAAATAAATGAGAAACATTTTTTTGAAGTATGAGGCTATCATGAACTTCAGTTCTGTGTAATAATTCTTTTTTTTTTTGAGAGGTTTTTGCTATAGGGCACGTGCGCTCGCCAGACAGACAGAGAGAGACATAGAGACAGAAAGCGAGAAATCACCCCCCAGGGGGGATGGTCATGCCACAATCCCTTCTCCTCCATTCTCCTCTCGAGATCTTGGGCATGCACGCACACGTGCCGGGCTGTGTAATAATTCTTAATGAGAAGTTACTTCAAACTGCACTCAGTCATTCTTGCTTACACCATTCCTTGACTAGCACAATTCTTACCACTTAATAGTACACTGCATAGTGCACACTTAATGGTGCACAGAAAATGCTTTTGGGACTTTGAAAATGCCATATAAAACCTGAAGCATGCTGCTGCCACATCTTCTCCAGCCCTTCCGAAGGTTTATTAGAAGGCAGCATGTGTTCTCCCCAACAGTCTGTCTCGGTGATTGATGATATGGGAGATGATTAAACATTCTCAAACTTAGTCTTTAATACATTGGTAGTAATCCCTTCAAATAAATCACATTAAGTAATAAGTTAAGGATGTCAAACAAAAATTACAAAGAAAGTCAAAATCTATTTACTGGGACTTATCAGAACTAAGATTTATTCTTGTTATTGGAAGTGTAATACCAGATTGCATTTCAAACCTGCTTCTTGAACAACTCTTGTTTTGTTTTGATGATGTCTGTCTTAATGAACATAACAACATTTGGTGAGAAAACAGCTAAATCTGCTTGAAGCACATGAATTTCCCTTGGTATTATCATACTGGCTGCCACAGTTATATCTGTAAGGCCAAATAAAAAGAAACAAACAGCTTGGGAGACAAAGGACCGCCCACCAGTCCTTGAGTAAGCCCAAACTGACTGTGAGCATGTTTCTGGTTTGCAGGTCAAATTGAATAACATCTAAATGAGATTATTTGTTTTTATAGAAAAAGGCTTTATTTCACCCAGAATTTCAATCTGTTTTAATAAAAGAAATTTGGGAAGCCCCATGTTAGCAGTGACCTGTAATATGGTATAGAGATTGAAAGTTATAAAATAGAATTTCTGCTCATGGTAAGCAGAAAAACACACAGAGACAGGTGTGGTACCTTATGTGTGAAGCTCCACAATGTCCCTATTAGAACAGTGCCTTTGAGCCGATTTTTCTAGTCCCGCCTTAGCTTGACATTTCATTGTTTATCATTTGCTTTATTTACTTATTCAACACATATACAGGTATATTTCATCTTAAAGTTTATTTCTTCTGTGAAAGAGGGACACGAAGAGACAGAGCAGGGACGGAGACAGAGAAACAGCCCCCCTACCCCCCAGAATGTCCACACACTGAGATCCACCCTAATCTCAGCCAGCGTGGATCAGGGGACATGCACACATGTACCAGTCTTGCTCAGGGAGGTCCCAGAGCATGAGCGCAGTACCTGTCCTCTGTGGGCGTAGTTGTGTCACTGCTGTGCCTGGCTTCTTTGCCTATATATATATATATATATATGAGAGACAGAGAGAGACAGAGAGACAGAAAGCGAGAAATTACCCCCAGGGGGGATGGCCACACCGCAATCCCTTCTCCTCCATTCTCCTCTCGGGATCATGGGCACGCACGCACACGTGCCCGGCATGAGTTTAAGCCACCAGGTCCAGGACTCGAACCACAGTTGACTACATGGGAGTCTAGCGACATAGCCATTACACTAACTGCTAGTCCCTCTTTGCCTATATTTTTGAGAGCCTACTTTGTGCTGCATGCTGGGATCACAAAGGTGACTGAAACAAGATGAGGCCCCGCCCACAGTGAACTAGCATTTTAGTTGTGGAGAGAATCATAGGCAGACATCACAGTCCAATATATAGGAATACTTCAATGGTGACGGGGGCAGATTCACGTGGGAACGTAGGGGATTTGACCTAGACAGGAGGCTCTCTGTGAGGAAGTGTGGAAATTAAATATATGAAGAGCATTCTAGGCAGAAGAAACTGCAGGTGCGGAGTCCCTATCCCTGGAGGGAGTGTAGTGACCACAAGAGATGGAAAGAGGACCAATATGTGGCTGAAACACAATCTGGGAGGGAGAGTGTAGTGCAAGAGATGGACAAGAGGCAGGAACCAGACCGGGTAGGCCTGGCTGGTCAGCTCGAGAATTTTTTCTTCATCTTACGAGCAATGATATTTCAGTTCATTTCATGTTGCTTAATAATTGAATATCTTAAGGTAGTCTGTTTATAAATCTAAGTTTATTTAGTTCATAGTTCTGGATGTCCAAGACCTCTGGTGAGGGTCTTCCTGTTATGGAAACTCTGCAGAGTCCAAGGCAGCCCATAGGGAGAGAGCAAGCATTTGTGTGTGTCTGTGTGTTGGCTCCAGTCTCTCTGTTCTTATGAAGCTACTAGAAGTCAGTCTTGTGACCCTCACCTTAATCACCTCCAAAAGTGCCACCAGTTAATCCCATAGTCAAATTAAATTTCCTTTCACTGCTATCACAATAGGAACCAAATCTCAACACCTGACTTTCTGAGGGACACATGTAAGTCATAGCAAAAAGGAAATAATGAATGGTTTTAAGCAGAGCAGGATTATAATCATAATCAGTCCTAAATTTTGTTTTGTTTTGTTTTTATTGCCAGAGAGTGCATATACGAGAAGAGAGCGAGAGAAAGCACATCTCTAGTGGAGTGTGCTCACACTACAATCCTTTTCCCTTCATTTTTCCATCCTGTCAAGATTTGGGGTGCACAGGCTGAGCATGTTGTTAAGCCACTGGGGCCAGGATTTGAGTAGTGCTGGCCATGTGGAATTTTGCTCCCTATACATGGGGCTTACCCACTGTACTATGGAGCAGGCCCTGGCCTGGGTTGTTTTCTGTTTTAGTTGTTTGTTTGTTTGTTTTTAGATGGGTATAGGGAAGAAAAAAAAAATGGAGAGGGATCAGAGTCCCTATTAGTAGATCAGCTGGAAGCTCAGAGTTCAGGCAGAAGACTTAGACAAGGCATGGCAGTAGTGGAGATGGATAAATTTGAGATAATTCTTTCTATCTGCTTTTATAACCTAACATGCACCCTCTATTCAAAGTAGCTTCGCTTTTCTCTACATTGATTTTCTTGCTTGCTTAATGCTCCCATCTGTAATACCAGCTCTTAGTGCTTTGCTTTACAGTAAGGACTCTGTGTACATTAGTGTTATGAATGAGTAGTTCCCACTTCCATCGTGCTCTTCCCTGCACCATAAAATTCCTGCAGTGTGATCTGTCCTGCAGTGTACCATGAAACACACACACACACAGAGGTTGCAGAGCTGGTCCAGTGGCCCCAAGAACAAAGCAGGAGAATTTCTAGAAGATTCTTCCTCAACCCATCTCCAAGCCTCAAGCCTCAATTGAAAGTCCAGGTGCCAATGAGAGACATTCTAGGATGTGAGGTCAGGAGGTGAAGACTTGAGGATTGGGCTTCATGTCTCTGAGAAGAGGTTTCTCCATGTCACTAACCTCTTTCTTGGGTGCCATGAATTATTAGCACTTTTTCTAGATCTCAGTGGACTTTTAACATTCTAGAAGTTCATGTCCCATACTCTACAGGACCCTTATACTATCAGCTAACTCATAACCCAGTAATGGAAATATAAGTTTAAAGAAATAATTTTCAAAAGTTCTTTTGTCTGCATTCCCCTTTTAGAATTTATAATAACACTGAGGTAGCCAAGACTGGGTCTGACTTCCTAGAAAGGAGTGGCATGAGAATGTAACCACACCTCAGGCAACCATAAATAAAGCAGTTGCGTGTCTGAGCAGGCGGGAAGCATAATGTGGTCAAGGCATTATGTTGTTTCTCAGACTTAAGCGCATCTTATTCCTCTCATGAACTCTTTACC
>NW_006159784.1:1038415-1045932 GCF_000334495.1 Tupaia belangeri chinensis
TACTGGGATTCCTGTGATCCTTGATAAAGTGTTATTTTAGCCATGTACTTAGACGATGATCTGAAACTGGAAATTACAGTCACAGTTTTATTAAGCATATCCCGCTTCTCTTAATACCCAGAAACTGTTTCACATTAATTACAGAGGCAAACATAGATGATGGATGAAATAAAACTGGCTTTGACACCTTTGCTGACTAGAAAAATTGATGACAAAAGCAAAGAATATAGAAAGTAGTGTTAGAAAGTTCTTAGTAGACATCCAAAGACGTCGTTCACCTCTTTCCCAGTGCCTGTGTATGTGCGCGGGCATACACAGAAATGGTGCTCCTAAGTCATCCTTTTGGATATTTAAGTGTTCATGCCAGCAATGTTGTCACTGCAAAAAACCATTTAGAAATATTTCCTTCAGGAACTGTCTTTAGAAGTCGTTTATAAGCTACAGAAAAAAAAATAAAAGTGATGACTTTGCCTTTAAAAAGTTCATTTTGACCCAAAATGTCAGGCTGTGGTCCTAATGATGAACGGCACTTGTCAGTAAGCAAATCCACTCTCAAAGAATTAGGGTTTTCTGCACTGGAGAGTACCAAGAAAATGTGGCTCTAGGTGTTGCAGACCACCAAGGCCCTTCCAAAATGTAACAGCAGCTCCACTCTGTGGTCCAGAGCCGCTAAGTGACTGCGTGGAAAAGGGCATATTTACTTGGATAGAGAAGTTCTGTGTGTCTCTATTTCTGTGTGTGCAGTCACACTCCAGACTTCGTTTTATATCCACATATTTTCAGGTTTCCAACCACTACTGACATCTTTCCTCTGCTCGCTCACAATGCCTGCACCAAAGGGCACGATCCGTAGTGACTGTTTAAGTCGATTACAACAAAGGACGATGACAGGCTTGCCGGAACACGAAAGACTCCGGTGACAATGATAAAACCCCTGTCTAACAATTTTACTGTCTGTGTTCATTAACATGTGGGAAGTCGCCATGTATTACATCAATTGATTTAACTATAAAGATTAAAATATGTGTGACATTTAAAATTGCCCACTGGCAATTAGCTCAGTATGGGGAGGAAAGGGGGCATATGAAATTTTTTATCTTACCTAGGAAACTATGATTTTAAGCCTTATTCTGAAAATAAGAAACAACATTTAAAATAGCCTCCACCTTCAGAATTTTTAAAAATTTGCTAGAGAGCATGTACCAGAGAGATGGAGAGAGAGGAAAAAGGCGAGAGAAAGCACTTCCCAATGGGGTATGTCATGCCGCAATCCCTCCTTCTTCATTTCTTCATCCTGTTGGGAGTTAGGGCATGCACATACATGCTTCCAGCATACTTATCAAGTCACTGGGTCCAGGATTTGAACTTTACAGTCAGTGTGGGATATGCCACCGTTAACCACTAGGCCATGGGGCAGGCCCAACTTTCAGAACTTTTACATTATATTTACTTGTTTATTCCATGAGAAAGAGAGAGAAACCGCCAGCAGAGTTCTCAAACCACAGTTCTCACCCCAGTCAACTAGGATCATGTATACATCCATACACACCCAGCTGTGTCCAGGAAAGCCTCAGGATGCAAACCCAGAACCTGCAAAAGTGTGGGTCCCTTGGCTCCAACAGTAGCTTTGCTGCTACACCACTGTAGCTGGCCTACAACTTCGAAGTTTTCAGGGACCACATCTCTGCTTAGCACATCCCATTTCAGTCAAAAATGCATTTTGCGGCCACCTATTTTATTGTTAAGAATTTTAAAGTAAATAAACACAGATGTTTACACTTTATCTGAAAGTGTGCTCGTCATATACATTTATTTATTTATTGTTTACTTATTTAATTTAGAAAGATCTCTGGTATAGGGTGCATGCACTCACCGGAGAGACAAAAACAGACAGAGAGACAGAAATCACCCCCAGGAGGGATGGCCATGCTGCAATCCCTTCTCCATTCTTCTCTAGGGATTTTGGGCACATGCTCAGTGTGTTTCAAGCCACTGGGTCCAGGACTTGAACTATAGTCGATGATGCGGGAGTCCAGCGACATATCCATTACACCATCTGCTGGTCCCCCCCACCCAATCACAGAAATATTGATGAGAGTACAAAAGGAAAACATCAATCCAAATCAAGAGATTGAATAGATCATTTTATATGCATAGGTATAATATTATGCCGCCACTAGAAATCATGTTTTTCTGGACAATTTAATGACAAGGGAAAAAAAAATCTACCCGTGAGCCTTAAGAAGCAAATGGTCATGGACCCAAGTATCTTTTCATCCTAGAAGAGTCTCTGTCTTCCTCAGAGCACACTTTTGCCTCAAAATGTAACATGGGGTTTTAATTAATGGAGGTAAGTGAGTGATGACAGAGTCCAAAGCCTTTGAAAGAAGATTTTTATTGCTTACATTTTCTGAGAAAAGGGGACACAATAGGCTATGCAGGCTATATTAGGAAGATCAGATTCTGGCTGGAGTCCAAAAGGGTGAGGGGGAGACTTTTGTGTGTTTTCTGTGGGAAAGGCAAGGCCAGGCGGGGTAAACACTCTGGGATTAGCTAATGTGAGTAATGTCAGAGGCTCTAAGCTATAGGGATGGCCTCCAGTAGCCTGATACCTGGCCCCTGCTGATTAAACAGAGGAAAATTGCCTCCTTGAGTGCGAGAACCTGATAAAAAAGGGAGTTCAGAGTGTGGGCTCTGGACCGGTTAGTTTGCATGTGAAAAATACATTCCAGGGTGAACCCTTTAGTATCTCTAAAAATTGGTTAGCCTTGGGACAATAGTCTCTCCCCTGTCAGCAAAGCTACAAATGCCAGCATGCCAAGAATACAGAAAAGAAGAAAATATCATTATTCAAGTTTTACGGAAATGCAGCTGTTCCCAAAGCCTCTGGAGAGCCCACGGTCTTATTCCAGGTATATTTGTCTTTTTCTCCTAAGAAATGATCAGACTAACCTCACTGACCTCCATGACACTGTGTCCCCAGTCCCCCAGTCTTCTCTATAACATATTTAACTCTGCTACCATTCCTAACTCTCTGCCTTATTGATCACCCCACGGAACTGAGGGCAGAACCATCCTTTTATTCATCTTTGCACCCATCACAGTGCCTTACACAGAAGGTTACATACAATGTGCAACTTTTCAAAGGGGACAGTTTTGAACACAACCATCCCAACTAACAGCTAATGGATTATCAAAGACCTTGGTGGGAGGAACCAACTGGTGACCTAGTAGTAGCACAACTAGACCCTCATGGGAAGATCCTGGGATCACATCCAGGACCTCTACATACCAGGCATGCACACGTGCCCATAATCCTCCCTGGTTAAGAATGAGGGATCATTGCATGAGGCTGAACTACAGATGGTCGACCACCCTGGGTTTGGATCCTGAGTCAACCTAAAACAAACCGGAATGAGTGTGCCCAAAATCCCAACTAGCTGGAAAGCTGGGGAAAGGAATTCATGGCATGATGAGACCCTATCAAAAGTGCCTCACCTCACTCTCTCTTATGAAAGAAATAAAATAAATAAAATTGAAAAAAAAAGATCCTAGGAAGAGCACTCTACACAGCATAGTGGGTGTCAAGGGAGCACATGTACTCCCTAAAACTGGCAAAATTTCTTGGACATATAAAATGGATGTGTGTAGGACCAGCAGTTAGAGTAATGGCTATATCACTGGACTCCCATGTAGTCGACAGTGGTTCGAGTCCCAGACCTGGTGGCTTCAACTCACATCGGGCACGTGTGCATGCGTGCCCAAGATCCCGAGAGGAGAATGGAGGAGAAGGGATTGCAGCATGGCCATCCCCCGGGGGGTGATTTCTCGCTTTCTGTCTCACTGTCTGTCTCTGTCTTTCTGGCTAGCACATGCGCCCTATAACAAAAACCTATCAAAAAAAAAAAAAGAATTAAAAAAAACCCACAAGGGTATATGCACTCTTCTTACCTGATGTTTCAAAATTTTCAATATAAGGACCAGCGGATGGCATAATGGTTACATTACTGGACTCCCATGTATTCAACCGCAGTTCAAGCCCCAGACCCGGAGGCTTAAAACTCATGCCAGGCATGTGTGCATGCATGCCCAAGATCCTTAGAGGAGAATGGAAGAGAAGGGATGGCAGTATGGCTATCCCCCTGGCGGGGTGATTTCTCACTTTCTGTCTCTCTGCCTCTCTCTCTCTCCGGTGAGTGCACGCAACCTATAATAAAAATATGTCTCAAAAATAAATTCTTTTCAGTATATTCTGCCACTTCAAAAGCAGTTTAAAATCTATGCTTGGAGTCATCAGGTAGTGTGGTGATTAAGGTGCTGGACTCCCACATGGTCTATCACGGTTTGAGTCCAGGACCTGGTGGCTTTTTTTTTTTTTTCAATTTCTCTCTCTCTGGTGAATGCACATGCCCTGCAGTAAATTAAATAATAATAATAAAATTAAATAAATAATTCTTTTTAAAAAATCCCATGCTTAAAATAGTTTCAGCAAGTTTCCAGATATGGGAATGAAATAATGGGAAGAGTTTAGGTTGAGAGGAAGGTCAGAGTAGGGTGCAGAAAGAAGGATATACTTCTGGAATTGAACTCAACTACAAACTTGAGAGGAGAGGATAAAAACCGCTTTTAATTGAGATATTTAAGCCAAGACTCTGGATACTGTTTTTGCCTAACAATCAAGAGTTGCAGCCTCTGAATGGGAACATCATGTGCAATCGGGCCATTGTGGAGCCATTCGTGTTAGGAAACTTGTTAGACAATTTCATATTATCTTGGAGTGATGTCAACTGATGACCTGTGGCATGAGCTAATCAGTGCCACTGATGTGTGATGGTCCCATAAGAGATGCACAACGATGGTGGAAATAGGCCTCCTTGGTCACTGCATGTGCACACACAGCATAAACGCATGTAATAACACAGTTCCCATCTGCAGAATGACAGCCCGTTTCAGCAAGCTGACAGTAACAACAATTTTCCCAAAGTGTTGTTCTGAATGATTTGGAGTGGGGAAATAAAAGCACTGGATTTTTCTTTGGTTGACAACAATATAGAGTGTGTTAAAAATGTTCTGTTTGGGAAACAATGTATATTTGGAAGTAAATTTAAATGGGTCCTTCTTTTTTCCTCCTACCATTCAGGATTAAGAACATACAAAGATGCAATAGGCAGCATAGAAAATAATTGTTTTCCCTTTATCTTTTATTATTATTATTGCCAGTGCCAGAGGACATGTGTACTCTCTAGGGAAAAAGAGAGAGAGAGAGAGAGAGAGAGAGAGGGAGAGAGAGAAAAGACCTCCCAATGGTGGTGTGGTCATGCCACAATCCTTTCTCCTCTATTTCTCCATCCTGTCCATGCACATGCACCCAGTATGTTTTTCTTGTTTTTCTTTTCTTTTCTTTTCTTTTCTTTCTCCCCTGTATCAAGTCAAGTTCTGACTAAGAAGACCCCACTTATGACCTCCATCAACTCAGCTCTTATTCATCCTCAATCCATCCCAGTCTGGCTTCTTTGAATCTGCTCAGATCAACTCACCACCACCCTCCTAACTGCCCAATCCAAAGAATGCATTGGTCCTACTTGGCCTTCTCTGTTGCATTTAAAATCATCTATCAACATGATTCTTGCTTATAAGAACTTGACAGTCAAAGAAGAGTTCCATCAGGAAATCAAAGATTTACTTCAGGTTTTCAGGCCAGGGCAAGGGGGGTAACAGTGACTCCCATCTCCAGCAACTCCCCTAAGCCAATGCAGGGGTCTGTGGTGATCCAACCCAACATTTGTGCGGGTTCGTGTCTCACGTTCACAAAGAATATGAAACATAGACAGCAAGGAGAGTAAGTAAATTTTATCAGCAAAGAGTAAAAGCTTCCCACAAAGTGGAAGAGGGAAACTGACTGGGTCACCCCCTAGGGAAAGAAGTGGCCTAGCTGGATAAGCCCTGACAAACAAAAAGAAAAGAACTATAGAAAACTTTTTTTTCCTTTATTGGTCTAAGCAGACAGTAGAAAAAGCAGCTTTCTTCTAAGAGATGCCAGTGCAGGTACGCTGTGCTGCCAGGGAGTTTTGAGTTAATCATGGTCCTTGAGTTGGACAGTTTTCTCAGGACTATAGTTAATTTGTCTATTTCTAGCCTAGTCAGCAGATGGTCCTAAATTTTAGAAACATTTGAAAGAAGAGTATATTATTCAAGGTCCTACCCCCTCCTGTTCTCCAGACGAGGAGAGATCACACTCCGGGTTTGGAATGCAATAATGATGTGAAAAGTGTGGGCTTTAGCTCTCATGATCTTAAGCAGGTTGCAAGCGGCTTTCTATGTGAGCAAGTAGTGAGAGCTAATGATTGATTTTTGGTGAGAGCAGTAAATGATCTCTATTAAAGGTTTAACTACAGTGACTCTACCTTGCCTCATATTCTCCATTCCATGGACTTCTTACCATGTCTAACCTAGCCAGAGATCTCACTCCTGCCTCATTCCCCCCTCTGAAGAGATAACCCTAACTGCCTTTAGGGGAAAGGGATGAAGATCTAGAAAGCTGAGATGGGGCGAAGATGAGATGGCAGTCAGAGGGTTCTCTGCAGAGACATGTCTGGGGGTAATTAGATACCCAGATGGACACCCATTGGGAAGCCGGAAGTGCAAAGCACAAGTTCCCAAAGCTGTATTCCCCTGGAAAGATTTCATCAGTGAGGCAAATACTAAAATTTTCCAGATAGAAAAATATAATCAATTTTCAAAATTGTGAAATAATGTATTTTTGTATATACCTTTCCAGTATTTTTCTGAGTGCTTTTATTCCTTCCTTGCAAAGGAGTTTAATTAAATTAAAAGAATCTGGATTATAAACTTAGATGAGGCCAGCACTGAGACAGAGTGATCAATTGTACATATTACTCAACTCTCTTGAGGTTTGTATCTTGAAATCTGAAAATGTCCCTGAGTCACATGGTCATGTCCAACCTGCATGCACCCACCTTTTGAACGCTAGTACCTCTTTTTCCCCTCCCCACTTTCCCCTGAATATTTCTACTTCTCTCCTTGAGGAAGTCTTCCCTGTCCTAATTCCCAAGCCTGGATTGAATGACCATCATACCACCTGCTACCTAACACTGCCATAAAGCTTACAAAGGATCCTTACAACGGAGCAAGCTGAGTCTGTCAGGCCTGATAGACTGCAAAATCATCAACAATGAAGATGATGTATCCTGTCATCTTCATCTTGCCTGCTGCAGTGTCTGGCAATGAGTAGGCACTTCAGCCATTTTTGTGGAATGAATGAGAGAATAGTGTTAATACTAACAATAGTACCAATTCAAGTTCACAAACATTCTAAAACAAATATTTTATAATGAAATTACTGAGCTGTTATCAGGAGCCAAGGTGACAAAGGCTGCACATTTAGAACGTGCTTAATACAGGAAAATATAAATCCTAGAATTAGTTTAGTGTTGTGCTGATAGCACAAATCTATTATCTGTCTTCATTTAGCTTCATAGCAGTAGGTTACAAGAACA